>NC_134492.1:5440685-5628185 GCF_040206685.1 Ascaphus truei | reverse complement strand
GAAAGCTTGAAAAATGGTGACATGAGTATTAGGAAGCAGAAATGACAAACTCTTTGAGAGTATCGGCCCAATGACTCCACTCTTCTGACCGGGTGAAGTTGTAGCTTGCTATTGGATGACCACCGTTAGGGTTGCCAAGCGGCTTCTCCAAAAATACTGGACACAATGGTGAAAGGTGTGACACGCACGAGATACACATACTCCTGTCCCCGCTCCATGTTGTTTCCTCATCTCCTTGCCCCCCCTCTCTCCCAGGCTCCTTAAACCTCCTTCTGATTGACTGCATTACCCAGCAGCAGCCTATCAGGATGGAGGAAGTTGCTCAGCCACCTAGCAACAGCCCTGCTCAGGGAAATCCTGCGGCCCCCCAAGCCGGTCAGGTCACTATGTCCAGAGAGGTAATACCAGACACATACATGTCCATAGAGGTGATACCAGTATACACATACATGTCCAGTGTTACCTCTAATGTTTTACTCGACTGAATGTCCAAATACAGGACAGTCCAGTTCAATATTGGACACCTGGCAACCCTAAGTCACCGGTATAATTAAAAAAAACTGTCCCCAGGCCGCTAAAACTGTAGGTGCCTCAGGAGCTGGGGGGACGCGGCGCTCTGCAGATAAGAAACGAACGCGGCTCAGCTCCGGACCATCGCCAGGTTCCAATCCTGTTCAAAAATGAATCTCATTGTGTGGGGGTATTGCTGCTCTAAGGCAGATTATGGCTCAGAAATAGCCCTGTTAATAAACCCAGGACAGAGACTTGTGATGGGGAATGTTAAACTCCCACTCGCTCTGAGACTCCCCCTCACGTGGGTAACGCTTCCCATAATCCCGTGCAGCACGGTAATTATAATACATAAGCAAGTTTTACTGTGACTTATATTATGCAGATTGCTGTTTACGGCACAAATTCCGTATCATTTTAATACAAGATGCAGCTTTTCTTATTGCTTCAAATCCTTACCTTACTTGTCCAGTTTGTCCGACTCATTTTTCCGGCCTGAGATAGCGTGTGCGTTATTATCTTACCATCGTCGGGAATCCACGGACCACAGATTCCACTTTGCTTCTGCGTGGAACACAGGACACGTGTTACATGTTTGTATGTTACAGTTGGGTTTCTGCCTTTACATAGAAATGCAACTTTGCCAGTGAAACTCCCGCTTAACAAATCCTCCTTTGCTTTGGAGCACAAGCCCTTGCAAGCAGCTTTGGCTATATGTTAAGGCAGTCCTCAAGCCCCTCCAACAGGTCAGGTTCTCAGGGTATCCCTGCTTCAGCACAGGTGGCTAAAACAGAGGCTCAGTCAAAGACCTGGCCTGTTGGGGGGGGGGGGGGGGGGGGGCTTGAGGACTGCAGTTGAGTTCACCCATCAGAACAACGCGTGTGCCATAACGTGTCCTCACAAAGCATGAAAGCAGCGAGTACACGTCAGTTCACCCTACTATGAGTACGTATGCAAAATGCTAGCGTGTTTCCTAAGGCCTATTACGCCACGGGAACCGTTTTATTTCTATGCTGGCCAAAAGTAATCAGTTCAAGAATAAGAACACCCTCTGCGTGCTTAGAGAACACACCGTCCCACTGTGGTACACATAGCGTAAGAGTGGCATCATTAGAGTGGGGATCATTTAGCACCACCTCCAAAAAATTTGAAAGGGGTACCTCTTCTATTTATTTATTTTATTTATTTATAAAATGTGTTACCAGGAAGTAATACATTGAGCGTTACCTCTCGTTTTCAGGTCTGTCCTGGGAAACTTAAAAAACTTAACCTTTTTGAAACTTAAAGGGGGGACATCAGCCTTTAGTGTGTCAGTGATTCCCTCAGTGAATTCCCCAAACTCCCTGGTGTCTGCTTGTTTATCGTGTGGCTTCACAATGTCTACTTGCAGCAGCTGTGGGAGGCAGCACTGACATTGGGGACGTTTCCCAGGTTCTGGGCACAGAGGTATCCTCACCTGCACACCAGACCTGGAATGTAACAGGTACGGCCAACTGCAGTTTTTAAGGGCCACCAACAGGTCAGGTTTTCAGGATATCCCTGCTAAAACACAGGTGGCTCCACCGCCTGTGCTGAAGCAGGGATATCCTGAAAACCTGACCTGTAGGTGGCCTTTGAGGACTGGAGTTGGCCGTCCCTGGCTTAGACACACTTAACGTCACGGTATTGGATGACAACACAACGTTATGCCACAATAACGTGACATTCAGCCTATGCTAATGAGATGTAGAATGGCTGTTGTTTTTACATATAATTAACTTTGCGAATATTCGTTACCCTCGGGGGAACGTCCTATTTTAGGTGATGTTACATTACGAGCCCCGTTTAGCAGAGGTCTGCGGATCTGTGCTTCGGAGGGTTACTGCGGCCTGGCTGGGAACCTCTTGCATCACACGGACATGTCTCTACATATCTCCGCTGGAGCCAGTAACCCATTTGCATACAGAAATCCCCATTCAATCTTTCAGCCGAAACACGTGAGTCAGTGCCGCTCCAGACCCCTTCCTAAGGAGGTTTCTCTGTACCAGGGAGTCAGGTTTACTCTTCACCACACTGCTGAACGAGGGGTGCTTTATGCAGTATATTGCTTCCCATTGTGGGGTACACTGAGATTTTACACCCCTTAAAGCAGCAGTTCAAGCTGCCATTTATTATTATTTTTTTTTTAATGTTGTTGACATTCAATATGCGCATCAATACAATCTGCTCACTGACAAGTGATTAGCTAAATTGCCGATCGATCCGTTCTCCTGTGATCAATCAGCGAAGATTCGGCTCTGTTCTGTGGGGAGGATCATGTGACCAGGTAGTCACTAGATACAATTGGTGCACTGCTAGAGAGAGGGCAGGGCTCAAAAAGGGGTGTGACAGAGCCAGTTTCAGAAAAGGAAGGGGATGTGACTTTGTCAATGGTTGCTATAGGAACAAAAAAGGCCTGTTACATTATAATACATTAAAAATGTATTTTAAATGTTTGTTTTTTTTGCTCAAGTATTTTCTCATAGTACAGAACTGATTTATTTTAAAAAACACACGTGTAGGATATTGTTGGGTCTGCAGCTGTAACACACACTCTGCCGTCCCAGCGACTGCCTTTGTTTTTGTTTTCTAACCACATTCAGTTGTCCAACCAAGTGCCATAAAAGTTAGCAAAGCTAAAAGCTATAATTCAGGAGACCAATGGGTGACCCTAATACTGAGTATTTGTGCTGAAAACCGGGAGATTTTCTTAAGCAAAACCCTTTAAAACAAACTTTGTAGTACCCCAGCTTCCCCACTCACCATACTGTGATATTATTTCCTAATTGTGTACATGTGTGGGCCTATATAGATAACTATATACGTGCATTTTCATGCATAACATATGTTCTGCCAATTATACGTTTCTATTAACCGTACTCCTTGTAATCAGCGCAGACCTGTTAATGATTTTCAGGCAGTGGCTCTGATTTCGAGTCAGTCTCACTAATTAACATCAGTATTCTCATAGACTTCAGTGGGGCCTCGCTGATGCAAAACCGACACTTTTACATTAAAACTACTTTTTCCCCATTTTTTTTATGAGAGGGGGGGGAGTATTTTTTATTACCTGATCCAGGTGGTCCCGCAGAGCTGATGTTCAGCGCCCCGTACTGTGGGGATCCCCCTGTTCCTGAGATACAACTGGTTTTGTCCACAGGGTAAGAATACTGTCATGGTGGACACAGTATGGCCCCAGGGTCAGGCTCACTCCAGCAGCCAATAGAAAGTTGAGATGTCATCGGGAAGGGACCTTGCCACTTTCTCTGGATGATCGTATGCCCATATATATTTATATTTTTTATTAGACAACCCCCCAAAAAATGGGACTGCTGCTTTTCTACCTCATGGATTTTTACCTTTCGATTTAGCATTTCTGGATTATCTATAGGAATATTTAAATACATAATAAAGATTGCAAAGAAACACAAATATTGGGTTGTAGGAGCTCGTTTGAAAGTAAAATAATCACATCTTTAAATAAAGCAGCAATCCTCCCAACACAAGGTTTGTTTTGCTTTATATTTTATATTACATAAATTAGAGAGCAAAACCATTGCTTAGAACCGATAACTTATTGGTTCAAGAAGAATTTAGTTATCATTCTGGTGCAAATGGAAATCAAAATGGCTGCCAGACACGTCATTGATGAGGGAAATGTTATCAGGCATGCATGCCCCTTTTTACATTGCGACTCCCACGATGTAAATATCCCAAACGGCAGGTTTCCCATTGATAAACAAGCAACAGCTGCTGTAAAAGAAAATGCAAACCAACTTTGGGACATTTATGATTTCAAACCCATAATGTGTTTGCTGCTTCTCTTGAGACCTGGAGACTGCCCGCCATTTTGTGGGTGCTCTGATCTTTTGGAAATATATCTGTTTGTTTTGTCCCACACAAGGGGTTAAGTGATTGCCTCATGCTTACTTTATAACAGTGTTTTTCATCCAGTGTTCCTAGGAATCCTTGGGTTCCCTGGGCATCCCTAAAGAAGTCCCTGTAATTTGATAAGTGTACTAAACACAGAAGAATTAACAATGCATCTACTTTCGGGCACTACTAGAGAGGGTTGGGGTTCCTTACAATGCATCTGATCTCAGACGTGCTATTAGAGAGGGTTGGGGTTCCTTACAATGCATCTGATCTCAGACGCGCTATTAGAGAGGGTTGGGGTTCCTTACAATGCATCTGATCTCAGAGATGCTATTAGAGAGTGTTGGGGTTCCTTACAATGCATCTAGATCTCAGACGCGCTATTAGAGAGGGTTGGGGTTCCTTACAATGTATCTGACCTCAGATGCGCTGTTAGAGACGGTTGGGGTTCCTTACAATACATCTGATCTCAGACGCGCTAATAGAGAGGGTTGGGGTTCCTTACAAGGCACCTGATCTCTGATGCGCTATTAGAGAGGGTTGGGGTTCCTTACAATGCATCTGATCTCAGACACGCTATTAGAGAGGGTTGGGGTTCCTTACAATACATCTGATCTCAGACACGCTATTAGAGAGTGTTGGGGTTCTTTACAATGCATCTGATCTCAGACGCGCTGTTAGAGAGGGTTGGGGTTCCTTACAAGGCATCTGAGCTGAGATGCGCTATTAGAGAGGGTTGGGGATCCTTACAATGTATCTGATCTCAGACGCGCTATTAGAGAGGGTTGGGGTTCCTTACAATGCATCTGATCCCAGACGAGCTGTTAGAGAGGGTTGGGGTTCCTTACAAGGCACCTGATCTCTGATGCACTATTAGAGAGGGTTGGGGTTCCTTACAATGCATCTGATCTCAGACACGCTATTAGAGAGGGTTGGGGTTCCTTACAATACATCTGATCTCAGACACGCTATTAGAGAGTGTTGGGGTTCTTTACAATGCATCTGATCTCAGACGCGCTGTTAGAGAAGGTTGGGGTTCCTTACAAGGCATCTGAGCTGAGATGCGCTATTAGAGAGGGTTGGGGATCCTTACAATGTATCTGATCTCAGACGCGCTATTAGAGAGGGTTGGGGTTCCTTACAATGCATCTGATCCCAGACGAGCTGTTAGAGAGGGTTGGGGTTCCTTACAATGCATCTGATCTCAGACGCGCTGTTAGAGAGGGTTGGGGTTCCTTACAATGCATCTGATCTCAGACGCGCTATTAGAGAGTGTTGGGGTTCCTTACAATGTATCTGATCTCAGACGCGCTATTAGAGAGTGTTGGGGTTCCTTACAATGTATCTGATCTCAGACGCACTATTAGAGAGGTTTCGGGATCCTCCGGATTTCACAATATAATTGTGGGGTTCTTTACCAGAAAGGGTTGGAGGCCTCTGCTTTAGAACATAGCTAATAAGTTACTAAGAAGTACTGACCATGAATTGTAAGGGACAGGAGTGAATATTCGCATGGTAGATGCAACAGTTTTCCTCTGTGGCATATTTCCAATCCACCGGGCACTCAATCTCCTCACAAAACTGTTTGGCGTCACTGGCGTTGCTAAGGGGGAAAACACACATTTTATACTGAGCTATGCACATTATATAAAAATAAAACACTGATGGTTATTTTGCGAGCAATGGCAGCTTGTGACTACAGAATCCCCATTTCTTTGTGAGCTAATCCAGGGGTGCGCAAACTGGGGGGCGCGGGATTGTTTTGGGGGGGGCGCGGCGGTTGCAGAGGTCTTCGCTCTTCCCCAAGGCATTTAAATTCCGGGGGATGGCGCGAGGCCTTTGTAACCTACTTACCGGGATGCAGAAGACTTGTTGTGCTGTGTCACCATGGCAATGCAGCATTAAATGTCACCGCGGGGCCATGTGACGTTACATGAATGATGTCCATCGCCATGGCAACGAGGTCATGTGATGTCACCCGTGGCGTCATTTGACGGCGGTAAAAAAAGTAAGGGGGGCGCGAGCACATGGGTGACCCGGCAGGAGGGTGCAGCTCCAAACGTTTGCGCTCCCCTGAACTAATCCAACATTAAAACAAAAATAAATTGACCGAATCTGGTTATTTACCTGAAGCTAAAAATGTTCCTTTTGACGGCGCTCTGGTAGAAACTGTCGTGTACGGAGACTGAGTATGTAACATTAAATTCCTGACCAAGGATCACTTTCTCCGGAGGTTTCACAAGCCAAGCCATTTCCAGACCTACACCAAGAGACAATGATATGTTTATGCCTTTAAAACAGGGCTGGCCCACTCCAGTCCTCAAGGGTCACCAACAGGTCAGGAAATCCCTGCTTCAGCATAGGTGATATAGTCGTTCACGGAGCCGCTGTTTGAACAACCTGTGCTGAAACAGGGATATCCTGAAAACCTGACCTGTTGGTGGCCCTTGAGGACAGGCGTTGGCCAGTCCTGTTTTAAAGTACAGTATATTAGTATCGCCATATGACTCATTATTAAGGCTGGTACTGAAACCTTGTTTGTTTTTATTTAAAAATGTGTCTTTGTGTTGGTGAATCTGCAAAGGGTGTGTCTAATAAACCATCTTAAACAGAAACCCCAGTATAAGGCTGAAGGAAACGGTGCCAGGGTAGAGTTTATAGAACTGAACGTTTCTGTGCGTGAAAAATAAAACGGGAAGAATTTGCAGAGGTAAGAACTGGAAGTCAAAAATTGCCATTAGCTACAAGCCTTCCCCAGGTAAATAATGCCTATATATATATGATGTAGGGGTATCGGTACCGTGTTAGCCGAGCTTTAATAATCAAAAATGAATAGACAATACCGTTCTGTGGCTAACAAAATGCTTTTATTTGTGCGAGCTTTCGAAATACACTGATCTCTTCTTCCAGCGATGGTACATTGAATAAAGCAGGCAAGGTTTAACTTAAAAACAGTGCATATAAGAATGTTATCTGTGCACAACTGCACTGCGCATGCGCGATCAATACCAAGATGGTCGCCTTGCCTGACTGCCCGCAATGCCTGCACTACCCTCCTCAGCTCTAGCACCTCTCCCCAGCCTCTGCTGCCATTCGCAGCTGTGGCAAGAGGTAATGGGACGAATCGGGGACCAGGGGGAACCCAGGCTATATAATATATATAGGATGTTCACAGTGACACCGTTTCAGCAGACACAACATATCTCAATGTATCTCAGTATGTCATAGCGTTTTCATAGGGTTCTATAGCTACATTATATTGGAGCTGTATACCATGATGTATACCAACATATCACACAAAGAGGTGGCAATAAGGCATTATACCTGTGTAATATTCCCAATCACTCCTACTGACGCTGAACTTTGTGAGTTTTTCTTCGTTTTTTTTTTGTCTTCCTATATTGTAAATGACTTCCCAGTCCCCACTGCCAATAACTACCCAATCCCGCCCGCCGAGGAGGGATACGGACACGTTTTCTTAGGGTTTCCATTCGTGAATTTCATGCCACTCCTAATACACACATATTAAATGTCACGATAGAATCAGTAAAAACCCGTATGATAGAATCAGTACAAACCCGTACGATAGAATCAGTACAAACCCGTACGATAGAATCAGTACAAACCCGTACGATAGAATCAGCACAAACCCGTACGATAGAATCAGCACAAACCCGTACACGATAGAATCAGTACAAACCCGTACGATAGAATCAGTACAAACCCGTACGGTAGAATCAGTACAAACCCGTACGATAGAATCAGTACAAACCCGTACGATAGAATCAGTACAAACCCGTACGGTAGAATCAGTACAAACCCGTACGGTAGAATCAGTACAAACCCGTACGGTAGAATCAGTACAAACCCGTACGGTAGAATCAGTACAAACCCGTACGATAGAATCAGTACAAACCCATGCAATCGATCATGTTTTGTTCGTTGGGTTGCTCCACCGGCCAACAGTCAAATTGTGTATTATCCAGATCATGCCACCCAGAAATTGTCTGCTAAAACAAAAATATTACAAATAGTTTGAAATGTTATTAAGAAGTACTGAGCAGGAATTCTAAGGACCATCAGACAATATTTGCATATTTCCAATCCACAGGGCGCCAACATTCCGCACATTGATCAAAATTATTAATGTGTGATACAAAGCATATTATTATATTTTAATATTTTATTATATTTTTTACCATCCGAACCAAAATATTTTGTCCTATGCCAGTTGCCCAATGCGTTACAGCCAGAGAAAGGATAAAATAAACACATTCCTAGACAATGCGTATGCAAAAGGGTTATGCAAAATTAGCTTTGTGGAGGTTATTTGAGGTATTATAATTTAATGTTACTCCTCCAGTGTGAGAGGAATTTGTAACACAGGTTGGGAATTAGCCTAAAACATTTCCCAGGTTTAAATGTGAACGTGTTACCCTCGTCCAGTCCTCCGACCCCTTTCTTCTCATACAGGCTCCTAATAGTTCTATTTGTACAGATATCACCAGATCACATAGTGTAGGTTTCAAAGCCGTTACTTCTAAGAGGAACCTGTACTATTTCCTAATGTAGGACAGGCTGTAAAAAAGACAGACGAGACTCACTAAAGAAAACACAAAAAGTGTGTTAAATCGTTGCAACCACATAATCTGTAAAAGAATACATACGTAAATTGGCATTCTAAAATAGAGTATAGGAAAACGACTATATTTTAAGGGTTCAGTAACTGCAGAGAATTACAATTCTGGCTATTCCAGGTAAAAAAGGGTTAATATCCCCCCACGTTTATGATTGCTTTGCATTTATATTCCCTTGCTGCCCCCTCTGTTGGTTTTGCCATGAAGCAATATGGCAACTTCAGTGGTAGGACAGAGATTTACCGTCAGGAAGAGAAGGAGTGATGGGACGAAGAACAATATCAGATCCATCAGGAACCAGACAGCAACTGTGGAAGCAAAAACAGGGTGAAAGGTGGGACTGAACCCTACAATCCACGGGTGCACACTTTGACACAACCAGGTATTACTTGCTTGCAGATCTGTGCTCAATGGGTTATAGTTGTGGGATTCACTTGTTTATCTGTAGGATTAGTAATCCCTATGGACCATCCTGTGTGCCCACAGGATGGAGGCTGGAGAGGCAGAAGCTTGAGTGACGAGCAGATGTCCTACGTTAAACACATTGTCATTTTCTAGGTACATATACACGAACCAGTTACCGTATATTTACAATTTTAGGCTCCTCCATGGCTCTATCTAGAAATGCAATTTCATGTCTTTGCTACGTAGATGAGAGTTGTAATATGTGATCGCACCTTCCAAGACCCATTGTACATAGCAGAATATTAGCAAATATATCTGAGTTTTCTGGAATAATTATGCTTGGATAATGCATCAAATAATTGTTTATACAATATAAAATGTATGTTACCTTATATATGGTGCATTGACTAGTCATGCAATATTCTGTAGGTAATAACCAGATTATGTTACAATGTAAGTACCAAAATGTGACAATTATTGATAAATATGGTACATGACGGTATAACGGATTGAGGACTAGAGTTGGCTACCCCTGTTCTAGTGTCTGGATCATCCTTTTGGGATTAGGGAATAATTAAACAGCAATGCACTTCTCGCCACATAACGCAGCTTTTAAATCTGTGTGGGGAAAAAAAGGTTGATTTTTGGTGTTGAAATATAGTGAAACTTTAAGGGATATGCTGTAAATGCTGCCGGGGGGAGGGGAAGGGGGGCTCTGCAGCACATTGCTTGCCCATCTGGCAGTGAAAGGGTAAATATGCTTTAAAACTTAGGTCTTAAAACTGAACAGCACAAGAAACTCTGCCAGAAGTACAAGCTGAGCGAGACCTCCTGCGCCTTGGAATGAGGAAGGTGCTGTCTTCCTCACTGGATGAACAATGATTCCCTTGATTTAAAACCAGCACTTCTCAGAGGAAGAGCAGAGCTCCCAAATGTCCCACTTACTGTGGGAATTGTCCTGAGTAACCTCAACAATACACAAACAGGAGGATTCATCTTTTAGAATCCACTGTAATCCTCACCCCTTCTCGCCTCTCCCATCCTCCGGGCACATCCTGCACCAGTTAACGAAGTGTGATGGTACTAGGGGGTATGGTACCATTACTGTGCTATTTACAACCCCAGAGTACCATTACTGTGCTATTTACAACCCCAGAGTACCATTACTGTGCTATTCACAACCCCAGAGTACCATTACTGTGCTATTTACAAACTCAGAGTACCATTACTGTGCTATTTACAACCCCAGAGTACCATTAGTGTGCTATTTACAACCCCAGAGTACCATTACTGTGCTATTCACAACCCCAGAGTACCATTACTGTGCTATTTACAACCCCAGAGTACCATTACTGTGCTATTCACAACCTCAGAGTACCATCACTGTGCTATTTACAACCCCAGAGTACCATTACTGTGCTATTTACAACCCCAGAGTACCATTACTGTGCTATTTACAACCCCAGAGTACCATTACTGTGCTATTTACAACCTCAGAGTACCATTACTGTGCTATTTACAACCTCAGAGTACCATTACTGTGCTATTTACAACTCCAGAGTACCATTACTGTGCTATTTACAACCCCAGAGTACCATTACTGTGCTATTTACAACCCCAGAGTACCATTACTGTGCTATTTACAACCCCAGAGTACCATTACTGTGCTATTTACAACCCCAGAGTACCATTACTGTGCTATTTACAACCCCAGAGTACCATTACTGTGCTATTTACAACCCCAGAGTACCATTACTGTGCTATTTACAACCTCAGAGTACCATTACTGTGCTATTTACAACCTCAGAGTACCATTACTGTGCTATTTACAACCCCAGAGTACCATTACTGTGCTATTTACAACCTCAGAGTACCATTACTGTGCTATTTACAACCCCAGAGTACCATCACTGTGCTATTTACAACCCCAGAGTACCATCACTGTGCTATTTACAACCCCAGAGTACCATTACTGTGCTATTTACAACCCCAGAGTACCATTACTGTGCTATTTACAACCCCAGAGTACCATTACTGTGCTATTTACAACCCCAGAGTGCCATTACTGTGCTATTTACAACCCCAGAGTACCATTACTCTGCTATTTACAACCTCAGAGTACCATTACTGTGCTATTTACAACCCCAGAGTACCATTACTGTGCTATTTACAACCTCAGAGTACCATTACTGTGCTATTTACAACCTCAGAGTACCATTACTGTGCTATTTACAACCCCAGAGTACCATCACTGTGCTATTTACAACCTCAGAGTACCATTACGGTGCTATTTACAACCTCAGAGTACCATTACTGTGCTATTTACAACCCCAGAGTACCATTACTGTGCTATTTACAACCTCAGAGTACCATTACTGTGCTATTTACAACCCCAGAGTACCATTACTGTGCTATTTACAACCTCAGAGTACCATTACTGTGCTATTTACAACCCCAGAGTACCATTACTGTGCTATTTACAACCTCAGAGTACCATTACTGTGCTATTTACAACCCCAGAGTACCATTACTGTGCTATTTACAACCCCAGAGTACCATTACTGTGCTATTTACAACCCCAGAGTACGACCCTTTTTTGTAAACCACCTCAACCATCGTCCTATCCCGCGGGCGACCATCTCCGGTCCTCAACTCAAGGGCCACCACCAGGTCAGGTTTTCAGGATATCCCTGCTTCAGTACAGGCGGCTCAATTAATGGCTCAGTCAACTACTGCACCTCCTGTGCTGAAGCAGGGATATCCTGAAAACCTGACCTGTTGGTGACCCTTGAGGACTGGAGTTAGCCGCCCCTGTCCTATACTATATTGCTAAGTTGTAGTAATCCGCTCACCTCTCCACTTGCAGAACCCCAGCAATATTTAACTGCTCCCCCCCTACACCCCTCAGACAGTTTTACACAAGACCAAACTCTATCATCGGTCCATTAAAAGGTGTCACAAGATACCTGAGCAAACACACGGCTACACAATAATACCTTAAATACTTCTTGGGACCCCATGCTTCAAGTCTCCGTGTGAGGGGATGAAGATTTCTGCAAGAGGTTTATTCATGTGAATGAAACATAAAAACATTTGAAAACGTCGGCAAAACCTCGTCTTTTTCCAGACGCAAGAGTAACCATGTCTGCACATCGTGAAAAGTTTGTATACACAAATAATACGCCTGCAGAAAACGTTTACTTTAAGGGAAACCTATATGTTCCAAACCCTGTACCAAATAAAAAATGGCAGACTCTTTTAAGAAAAGCCGCAGCTATTTGCGTCTCTCTCACGGGTAAATCAGTTCATTTTGCTGTGGGCAAGAATGTGTGCTGTGAAGGTTCTCTCTAGGGGGGTATAAATAAGACACATTTATTAAGTGTTGGTATCGGTAATTGCCCCCATTTCGGCGTCAATTCCCATTTACATCAATGAGCGTTAGCGTTGGAAACAGACGCGATAATGCGTACCGGCACATCATAAATGTGTCCCATAATACAGAGGTTCACAACTCCCATCCTCAAGCCTCCCCCCCCCCCCCCCCAACAGGTCAGATTTTAAGGATATACCAGCTTCAGCACAGGTGGTTCAATCAGTCCCTGCTTCAGCAAAGGTGGCTCAATCAGAGGCTCAGTCTTCTGAGCCTCTGTTTGAGCCACCTGTGCTGAAGCTGGATTATCCTGAAACCCGGACCTGTTTTAGGTTATAGGACTGGGTATGAGTGCCCTGCCATATAAAACTGCACATCCTGCAAACACCGTGAGATGATGTTTTATAGGAATTCTGCACTGAGCCAGGTGGTCAAAGATGAGGAGCAGTTTTGTTAATCTTGCCCATATCAATATTAAAGTTATATTAGCTATGCTCCTAATGAATCTGTTGACTGGACACATATCAATGTCTCTCTGTGTACCTCGCACAGCCCCAGCACACAGCTCCGTGCTGACCCAATGTTTGGCAGTAGACTTGTGTGTGGCATGAGCCCAACAGCTTCTAACGTTAATTCAGTCAGAACACTTGCATAGAAAAGCTTTGTTTATAAAGCTGTTTATAAAGAAATAGATGGTCCGAGTGATACTTCAGAGAACATTGTATAAATATCCTTAACTTATACTTTTGGGAAACCCACAGGTAATCCTGCAGCTGCTTCCTCCGGTGCCAATGCCCAGCAAATTGTTCTTAAGGGATTTTGTACTCACGTAAAGCAACTTAAGCTCTGCCAGACGTGTCCAGTGTGCGTCTTCTCTTTAATTAAATAACATCTTGAGACAACAGCGCACGAGATTTTCACCTTCCCTGGTAACTGCGGTTACAAGAGGTCGCAAGTAACTGTAGGTACAAGATGGTGCCTGGCTGTCACTTCAAGAGAGCGTCACAAGGGACAACATTAAAATAAGTAGGTGAGAATAATAATGAATAATTAATAATAATGTATTTAAAAGGGCAGTTACACCTAGTGGGTCCCACAAATGTTTAAACATGTCGGTGATATTGGCTTCCTTCGAAATATTAAATCAAAACTCGTAGCAGCTTCTGCTAAACCTGCCATCGCCCACGGCTCGTTTCCCCGTATAGTAGGCAGGACTGGCCCTCTAAGGGCGTTACCGTGATAGGTGTATTTTTTACATTTTGTAACATTTTATTTGTATTTATTTTTTTGTATGGAACATTTTCATTGTTCTGTCCCAGCGTTACTGTGCGGCATTTAAGCTACGGTGTGATTGGCTGCTTGAATTCTGATTCATGATTGGCTAGAAAAATCTTTGAATACTTGGGCAGAAGTTGCATAGAAAAAAGTCTGATTAGTGGTTAGTTCAGGGCTGTGCGACTCCAGTCCTCAAGGGCCACCAACAGGTCAGGTTTTCAGGATATCCCTGCTTCAGCACAGGTGGCTCAATCAGTGACTCACTCGAAGACTGCACCCCCTGTGCTGAAGCTGGGATATCCTAAAAACCTGACCTGTTGGTGGCCCATGAGGACTGGAGTTGCCCGCCCCTGGGTTAGTTAATGTGTGTGTTTGTTAAATACACCGCTCCTGCTTTGTGCAGCGCTATTAATAAGGGAATTTAGAGGGGATCCTTAGCAGTGAGGCCAGGGTAATCTTGTTATTCAAAAGTACCTCTTTCTCATTCAAAAAAGGTACTGCTTTCTAAACCCACAGAGATCATTGCACTGTTTGCCTGTTGAAAGTATTTTATGTGGATCAATATGTTTAATAGTTCCTTATATATTCCCACATATTGATTGCAGCCTTGTGTTGTTTACCTGTAATCTGTGTAAGCTTTTTCTGGGGTTTTCTATTTTTTAGGATGTATGATCTAAGAATGAGTCTCACTTGGTGATGTGGGTGCAGCTCCCCGAACACTGGTTTTTTTTACACCCACTTTTATTCTTAGACCCCTGGTCCCTGTGACCTTGGATATGTCACTAAATCTCCTTGTGTCTCAGGCACCAATAATGACATTGTACAGTATGACACTGATGCCTGGACAATGCTATGCACAGCGCCCCATGCAATGTCAGTGCTATACTGTATCACAACACTAACATCTACACAGAAATAAAAGTCAAACAAACACGTTGGAACAATCTTAGGTGCATGTTTCTATTTATATGAACAGGAAATGTAGAGCGGCTGGAGTTTGCAGTGATAACCCGCTACCTACCGGGTGCAAACAGATCTCATATGGGTGCCTGAAAGGTCACCCCTTTCTGTACAGATTGGTTTACTAGAATGAAATCAGGATCCTCTGTTAATTTCAATCACATCATGGGTATCAGGTTCTTTAAAGTAAAATGTTAAATTTTCTATGAAATGTGCCGGGTCACACCGGCCTTTCTGGCAGTGCAGGGGTTACGACGTGCATCATCCACGAATAGTACCATTGCTTACACACGTATGTACTTAAACCTGTCCCCAATGAAACAGGATACAAGACACGTCGGGCTGGTGAAATGCAGTTATTGCGGATAGTCGAAAAGGCAGAGAAAAACATGTTCTTAACCCCTTCTGTGCTGAAGTGGCCAGCAAAGCATTGCAGAGCAGGGAAGGGGTTAAGATAAGTGCAGACTTGCATATGTAATTATGTAGGCCTGCTGGGTATGGTGAGTAAGTGCTGAGCAGTGACCCAGGGAACTCCGGCACTCTTTCACCGGGACGCCTCTTCTTGGAAAGGAGTTACTACAGCATCTCACTAATATATCTCCCTTGGGATGAAACACGCAATTATCATCCAGCAGTACGAAGACGTACACGGGAGCAGGTACAACTATAAGCATCGGAAGATAGGGCAGGACAAAGTCACTAAGTGCAATCAATCATGAAACCATTTTTAATAAGACAGACAAACAGACACGTTCATGATCAGACCAGCGCGCCACTGTCACTTGTTTTTACAAACAGCAGTTGGATTCACGAGAACCCTTCAGCTTAACTCTGCAATATGCATGAAACCCTCCATACCAGTGACCCACGGGTAATAGGACCATGGCATCTCCAATGGTGGAAGTGTGATGTCTCTAGTCCAGGGGTGGCCAACTCCAGTCCTCAAGGGCCACCATCAGGTCAGGTTTTAAAGATAGCCCTGCTTCAGCACAGGTGGCTTAATCAGTGGCTCAGTCAACGATTGCACCACCTGTGCTGAAGCAGGGATAACCTCAAAACTTGAAATCTTGGTGGCCCTTGTGGACTTGAGTTGGCCACCACTGCATTAGGGGCTCTATATATCAGAGGCAAAATGTGGGTGCAAAGTGTTTATTTTGTCACACCTCGCACTGAACTATACATTTGACATCCAGCATCTATGTAGTCATTTTTAGTTGCGCCATTTCTGGGTACGTCTGCTACGGGATAAGAGGGATTTATGGGGCAAGTGGGAGGAGTTAGGGCGGAGCCACATTTGCATATTGGCGCCAGACTATGGATTAAGAAATGTGCGCCTTGTTATACTTTTCTTGACGGTTTTCTGCATTGTTTTCTTCGTCACCTTAAAAGCGGCATAAGTCTTTTTATAGCCCATTAGATGCCAAATTCAACAACAGTAGAAATACACTTAATAAATATGTCGCTTTTCAGACGGGGAAAAAAGGCCAATTTTTTTATGCAAAAGCATGAACCCAGACCCCTTTCTTGGTACCTGGACCCCTGGGGCTACATACAGTATTAACACTACGGTTTGAAAACATCATTCCTTTTGGCAGTAAAACAGTGATTTCTGTAAATATTTCTAAAATACAGCTACGCCCCAATTTTTCCTAACTGGGGTTCATTTTCAAATAGGACAAGGTATCAATACTTTTATTATTCCAATCTGACCATTGGGAATCAGTGATTCAAAATAGCACTCTATTACAAATGACATATGTGCAAACAGTGTCACAACATAACATGCCTCTCAAATATATTCCCTTATAAAGCAGCAACATATACTGGGCCAGTACTTCAACCAATACTTTTCCGTTTGTTTTGCAGAACCATATAGCCCAGGGGAAGCTTATATATTGGGAAACAGTGTAACTAGTAACAATTCCATAAAGCAGCAACAGTGCATCAGCGAGCAGGAATTCAACGTGGGAATGCTGTGGGAATCCTGGGCTTACTTTTTATATGTTAACCTGACCAACTACTAATATTAACTACATTTTCTGTATTAACAACGGTGCTAATACTACTTAAGTACGAGAAGTATATAGGCTTGAACTGCTGCTCCTAACTAGGGTGATATCATTGTGTTGTCATATGAAACATTCCCAAAGAGCCTTCCACATGTATGTCAATGTCAAGTATTTTATTTTCATTTTTCATGCTCTACACAGTATGTTTTTAATCAAGCAGTTTCTTTTCATGATACCGTATAACAATGAAAACAGCTACCTCAGCGTTACCCTCATGCCATGCAAACCCCAGTGTCGGGCAGCTCATGTGTTTTCTTTGATCGTTATGGGTAAATGGTTTGTGTGTTCCTCTAAATAGTTACAAGTGGTATCATTGCTTCTTGTGCTATGCAGCGTTGAAGTTATTCTGGAAGAGCGACGATCTCTCCTGTCATACTTGAAACAGCAGATCATCCTCTTGAAAGTCCTCCACATCTCATCGTCTTTGTAGGAGTAGATGATGGGATTCATGACCGAGTTCATCAGGGCGAGCAGAAGAAACCACCTTTTGACTTGCTGCACCCCACACTGAGAGCAGTTCAGGCCATCGAGAAGCAAGACCACCATGCCAGGTGTCCAGCACACGACAAATGCACCTAGAGATAGACAGGAAAACATATTTCAACATTGTCTTCATATATCTGTCTCAGTTTGCAGCTTCTTCAGATCCTATTCTAAGTGATGTGACAACAACGCAGAACCTTCTGGCCATGAAAGTGTGAACGAGGCGGTCCTCCCATAGCAAATGAAAGATACTCTAATATATATATATCCAGCCCACTTACTATCTGAAAATGCCTATAAGAAACCATCCCCCACAAAGCAGCAGTGCCCCTTACAAGTGTGACAGACGCGGCTGAGATAATGGCACAGTTATGACCAGGACAAACCTAAACACTGGAGGCTCTAGGACTGGTTATATTCACATGCTATGCCCAGGGCCGCCACAGATTTCCCAAGGCCCAGAACTAGAGTTTCACCTACCCCCTCCCCCTCCCCGTGTCAGCACCCCGCCCTTGTCAACGGCCTTGTGAGCCCTCCCCATTCACACCCTTTGTCTGCCTCCTCTGTCTCTCACACTCCCCCCTCTCTTCCTCACTTTCTCTCCCCCTCTTTTCTCTTATTCTCCCCCATCACTCAATCTCGCTCCTCTAATCCCCCCCTCATTTCCCCCTCCTCCGCTGGCCATACACACAATTATCCCCCCAAAACCATACAACCCTCCCCCCACACAAACAATTACCCCACAATAATTACCCCCAATACCCCCCCAAATACAGATACTACTACACCCCCCAGATACAAACACCACTACCCCTCCCAGATACAATTACCACTACCCCTCCCAAATACAATTACCGCTACCCCCACAAATACCATTACTATCACCCCCTACATCCCCAAATACAATTAGCACTTATCCCTGGTTGCCACCACTGGGCGCCGGCTCTCGGCCCACCCCTGGTGCTTGCCCCTTCCCACGCCTTTCTCTCCTGCCGGTGCGCGTCGGAAGCTCGGCCTGACTTCCAGGTGCACGCAGCTTCAAGCGCAGACCGGCGGGAGAGGCACCAGCTGGTGGAACCGGTGCCTGACAGCAACCAGAGGCCCGGCAGCTGGACATAGAAGTTGGGCCTACTACCAGCACCGGCTGGCCGGGCCCCCCGCAGCCCCTGGGCCCGGATACGTGCCCCAGCTCTCCCTCCCGCCCGGGTTATGCTGCATCCACCCTGTAATATAAATTCAGCCCACAGGCATCTCTTGGAATCCCAGCACCTTACCCACAGCGCTGTGTCTTCCCCTTGAGTTATTATTATTATTATTATTATGAGCTGTGGCTCAGTACCACCAGTCCGCAGAATTATTTAGATCAAACAACGAAATATGACCCAAAATAAAATAAAAAGCATTTGAAGTGATAGAATATACAGCTAAAGATTTTTAAACAGCAGGCCCTCGGGGCACAAAACAGACTGTATATTGAACCAGCACCGACAGATCTATTAATAGGGAACTATTGGCAAAGGATTCCCCCATAATCTGCTGACACGACAGAATATTGTTATTTAATATACATACAAACAAAAAACAATGCAGCTACATTGATGGAACACTTTAAATTCCACAAAAGGATGAACTCAATCCTCCCAAACCTCTGATTATCTCACATACGGAAACGTATAAAGGTTAGGAAGAAGATTATACCTTCTCCCAAAACAGCAGGACAACATGGACCAAGTAGTATGAGGGAAAACGAATGAGGGAGAGAGAGAGAGACACGGAGAAAGGGAGGGGGAGAGAGACAGAGAAAGGGAGGGGGAGAGAGACGGAGAAAGGGAGGGGAGAGAGACGGAGAAAGGGAGGGGGAGAGAGACGGAGAAAGGGAGGGGGAGAGAGACGGAGAAAGGGAGGGGGAGAGAGAAAGAGAAAGGGAAAAGAGAGGGGGGGAGAGAGGAGGGAGGGGGAGAGAAGGGGGAGGGGAGAGGGAGGGGGGAGAGAGAGACGGAGAAAGGAAGGGGGAGAGGGAAAGGGAGGGGGAGAGGGGGGAGAGGCGGAGTGGGGGAGAGGGGGAAGGGGGAGTGGGGGAGAGGGGGAGTGGGAGTGGGGGAGTAGGGGAGAGGGGGGAGAGGGAGTAGGGGAGAGGGGGAGAGGGAGGGGGCAGAGCGGGGTAGAGGAGGGGGAGAGCGGGGTAGAGGAGGGGGAGAGAGAGGCAGAGATTATATCCCTCAACTGCACATGTTGTTTGTACTTGTGCTGGTCCAATATTATTTCACGTACATCCTGAGTTTTAGCCAAGTGATCAATCGGGATTTTCAATGTGCAGAGTGTTTGTACTGGTACTGGTACTGGTACTGGTACTGGTACACATGGTATGTATGTTTACAACAATCTATACTTTATTAGTAAACTAGCAATGTGTATTACTTGAGTCGCTGTGTATATGAATAGGCTAGATTATGATGGTAAATGATGTATAAGGTGCTCCCCACTAATTGAATCATTATTTCCCATCATTCTAATAAATGCAATGAGAAACCAATGAGTAAATAGCTTGCAGTATATTCTCTTTTCCTATTCCTAGGAGATCTGTGTAACATGCGCTCAGGTCTGCGGACAGGGGGGTGGGGGGATCAAGTCAACTGTTATTGCCCCTCTGGCACACAGGGGGTCAAGCAGAAGTGTTATCTTGAAGCTGAAAAGCAGTTTTCATCTCTGGATATTTGGTGCCCTGCAGTAGTTGGGTTACCATGTGTTTTGGGGGGTTATTATGTGTTTTGGGGTAGGGGGGGTTATTATGTATATACTGTAGTGGGAGGGGCAGTCTGTATAATAATGGGCAGTATTATATTTTGTGAGGAGGGTTATTACTTATATTGGGGAGGGGGTTGTGTTTATTGGGGAGGGGATATGTGTATTGGGGAGGGGGAGTTATGTGTATTGGGGAGGGGGAGTTATGTTTATTGGGGAGGGGGGTTATTTTGTGTATAGGGCGGGGTGGTTGTGTATTGGTGGAGGTGGGTTATTATGTGTATTGGGGGAGGGAGACTTGGTGTGTATAGAGGAGGGAGGGTTATTGAGTGGTGGGAGAGGAGGGAGGGTTATTGAGTGGTGGGAGAGGAGGGAGGGTTATTGAGTGGTGGGGGATGGGAGAGGAGGGAGGGTTATTGAGTGGTGGGAGAGGAGGGAGGGTTATTGAGTGGTGGGAGAGGAGGGAGAGTTATTGAGTGGTGGGAGAGGAGGGAGGGTTATTGAGTGGTGGGGGATGGGAGAGGATGGAGGGTTATTGAGTGGTGGTGAGAGTGGAGGAGGAAGGGTTATTGAGTGGTGGTGGTGCGGGGTGTGTGGTGGTGGGGGGGGAGAGGAGGAGGTGAGAGAGGAAGGAAGAGTTGTTGGAGAAAGAGAGGTGGTGGTGCGAGGATAGGGTTGCCAGGTGTCCTGTTTTGAACCGGACAGCCCGGTATTTTGCCCCTCCGTCCGGTATAAAATGAAAGGTAATACCGGACATGTATGTGTCCGGTATTATCTCTCTCCGAACGCAGAGTGGATGCGGGGGGACCGGCGGTTTCCGCCATGCCCGGCTCTCCCCCGCTGCAGGCTTCTCTCTCCCTCTCTGTCCCACGCAGAAGTGTCTGATTCTGACGCGCGCCGGGTCCTCTGACGCCAGCGCCGGAAGTCATCTGGGCTTCTGGTGCACGCCGGCGTGAGAGAGGGGCCTGGCGTGCATCAGCCTCAGACACCTCTGCGTGGGACAGACAGGGAGAGAGAAGCCTGCAGCGGGGGAGAGCTGGGCATGTGGGCAACTGCTCTGACCGGCCGCCGCCCCCCCCTGCATCCACTGTCCACCCCTACGCATCCACCGGCCCCCCCTCCGCAGCCACTGCCCCCCCTCCGCCCCCCCCCCTCCGCAGCCACTGCCCCCCTCCTCTCTGCAGCCTCCGTCCCCCCCTCCGCAGCCCCCCCCTCCGCAGCCACTGCCCCCCTCCTCTCTGCAGCCTCCGTCCCCCCCTCCGCAGCCACTGCCCCCCTCCTCTCTGCAGCCACCGGCCCCCCCTTCGCAGCCACTGCCTCCCCCCTCCTCTCTGCAGCAACCACCGCCCCCCCTCTGCCCTTCCGCAGCCACCGTGCCTGACCTGACACCATTAGATAAGAAAACAGTTTCCGCTCAGCTGATATATATAATATACAGTATATAGGGGGTGCATACGGGGATATCATATGATAGTAGAAACAGAAAGTATTCCCTCAAAGACATGCACTCAGCCTCTTTAATAGTAGGCCTCTGTACTGCAAAGCGATGGAAATCCATCTCCATTAATATATCATTATTTAATTTCATTTATTTAATTATTTTATTTCAACAAAAGAAATGGGTTTTAAAACTTGATTTGTTACTTGGAAACCTGCACATTACCACTGTGGGTGATTTGAATAGAATCACCACCTATTGTAAAATCTCACAAGTGGGAGGGACAGTATACGCCTAATGCCATAAAGTAACGGTGCCTATATACTGTACATATAAATGTGCGTGAAAAGAGTCCCAATGAGGATTCCTGCAATGTGAAAATACTCAGGTATACACTTTGTGAGATATAATACAAATAGAAATAAGTATAAACTGCAGTAATAGCTTAAATAAAGTCTGGAGATACATATGGAGTGACAGTATTATGTGTTTTCAGTGTATATTATTCACTGGGTTTATTTGCACGTGGAATTGTTTCGTTTTGGTCACTTTGCGCCACGAGCACTTTTTGTTTTAGTCTAAATAAAGTCTGCAGTTTGGTGAAAAAATGTGGCAAAAGGGGTAATAACAGATGGCTAAATTCCTCCCTGAGATAACGTTACTAATAGTTGTTCTTAGTAACCCATATCTCTGACAATGTGAGATTTCTATATATAATCTAATCCTAATATTAACCTTCAGATAGATGTAGCTCATTTGTTTTGCGTTGGGTGTTGGGCTGCGGTCCCACTAACTACTACGGCGCACGCCTCGCCGTGCGCTGTGCGATCAAGCCCCGCCCCCCCAGTACCTCCGGTCCCAGATCCTACCTTGTCGCGCACCTTTCCCCAGTGGTGCGCGACAGGTTTTCAGGCAGGCAGGGTTTGCGACCGAGGCGTGGCCACGCCCCCGCAGCCAATGAGGGTGAACCAGCCGTGGGACGTCATGGCCACGCCCCCGCAAACCCACCATCACGCCCCCTCCCATTGCAAACCTTCCCTCTCCCCCCAGACCGCAGATCGCGGTGTAGCGCTGTGCACGCGCTGTCCCCCCCCCCCCCCCGGGCGAGCGTGTCACAGTGAAGACTGGGGACTCACCCTTAGTGATCGCTGCCCTCTGTATCAAGGGAAAAATATGCAACCAATTCCTGTGAAACCACAACTGCTATGAAAGATTGTTGCAGTGTGGAGACACAATGTGGCATATATATTGTAGCAGACCCCCACATCACAAAATACTCCACACTTCAATGTGTATTTAGAGTTTAGGGTATTTACAAATATAGCTACCATTAGCCAATATGATAGTACCTGACACCATCCCCAAGGTAAGTCTGAATTTGATTGGGGAGGTGGGGGTATTTTATATATGTATTGGGGAGGTGGGGGTATTTTGTATATGTATTGGGGAGGTGGGGGTATGTTTCATATGTATTTGGGGGCGTGGGGGTATTTTTTTTATATGTATTGGGGGGGAAGGGGGGCGCATATTTTACCATTTTCTACAGTATTTTTGGACAAGCCACCTGGCAACCCTATGTGAGGAAGAGAGAGGGGGTATGGGGGACAGAGAGAGAGAGGGAGGCCGGGTGTGGGAGAGAGGGGGCAGGGTGTGGGAGAGAGAGGGAGGCGAGGTGTGGGAGAGAGGGGGAGGCGGGTGTGGGAGAGAGGGAGTAGGGGTGTGGGAGAGAGAGGGGTGTGGGAGAGAGAGGGAGGCGGGTGTGGGAGAGAGGGAGATGGGGTGTGGGAGAGAGAGAGGGAGATGGAGTGTGGGAGAGAGAGGGAGGCAGGGTGTGGGAGAGAGAGGGAGAGACGGGGTGAGAGTGAGGGAGGCAAGGTGGGAGAGAGAGGAAGGCGGGTGTGGGAGATAGGGAGGTGGGTGTATGGGAGAGAGGGAGGTGGGGGTATGGGAGAGAGGGAGATGGGGTGTGGGAGAGAGAGGGAGGGTGTGGGAGAGAGGGAGGTGGGGATGTGGGGGAGCGAGAGGGGGCGAGGTGTGGGAGAGAGAGGTGGGGGTGTGGGAGAGAAAGGGGGTGGGGAAGAGAGAGGGGGCGGGGTGTGGGAGAGAGGTGGGGGGGTGGGAGAGAGAGGGGGCAGGGGTGTTGGTGAGAGAGGTGGGGTGTGGGAGAGAGAGGGGGCAGGGGTGTTGGAGTGAAAAAGGTGGGGTTTTTTGGTAGAGAGAGAGGTGGGTGTGGGAGAGAGAGTGGGCAGGGTGTGTGAGAGAGAGAGGGGGCAGGGTGTGGGAGAGAGAGGGGGAAGGGTGTGGGAGAGAAAGGGGGCGGGGTGTGGGTGAGAGAGGGGATGGGGTGTGGGAGAGAGAGGGGACGGGGATGTAGGAGAGGGGGCAGGAGTGTGGGAGAGGGGGCGGGGTGTGGGAGAGAGAAAGGGGCAGCATGTGAAAGAGAGAGGGGGTGAGGTGTGGGAGAGAGAAGGGCAGGGTGTGGGAGAGAGAGGGGGCGGGGTGTGGGAGAGAGAGGGGGCAGGGTGTGGGAGAGAGAGGGGGCGGGGTGTGGGAGAGAGAGGGGGCGGGGTGTGGGACAGAGAGGGGGCGGGGATGTAGGAGAAGGGTCAGGAGTGTGGGAGAGGGGGCGGGGTGTGGGAGAGAGAGGCAGTGGTGTGGGGGAGAGAAAGGGGTTTGGGGGTGTGGGAAAGAGAGGTGGGGTGTGGGAGGGAATGTGGGAGAGAGCGCGAGGTGGGGGTGGTGGAGAGAGAGAGAGAGAGAGAGCGGGGGGTGTAGGAGAGAGAAGAGAGGGATGCAGGGAAGCTGTCTGTGGCCCTGCATGCGTGTCTGCACTTAGTCACACGCAGAACATCACAAATAGATGTAAACCATTTATTTATTTATACAATGTGTTACCAGGAAGAAATACATTGAGAGTTACCTCTCGTTTTCAAGTATGGCACAGAGTTAAGATGACAAATAATACATGGTTACAAATACAGCTGAACCCCATTATAACACAGTGCTCGGGGTCCACATAATGAGAGCGCATTGTAACCGGGTCCACATCCACGTGCATGGCACTTACGTACCTTTTGAGCGCAGAGGAGGAGCATGACCCTTCTCTGACCCATGACAGCCCAACAGTGAATACATTTTATATAATACACCTGCAGGAATCGAACCCATGACCTTTCGTGTGCTAGTGCAATTCTCTAGCTGCTACACCAGAGGATTGGTGTGATGAATGTGACTGGGTTCAATTCCCACATGGTGTAAGGGGGAGGGGTTTGTGTGTATGTATGTGTGTCCGTTAGCAATAAAGCATTAAATGTTATAAAAATAAAAACCTTGGAGATGTCTTTAAATCGGGGGCCACACTCGGAACGCTTTGTAGTGGATCGCCCTATAACGGGGTTGAGCTGTACATAGTTACATAACTGAACAGGGTATACATTATATACAAGATATTGCATGCACAGTTAGAGATAATATATATTATAGGTGTATGTAGCAGTTACAGACCAGGTTAAAATGTGAGACAGTTTTAGTTTTGAATGAACTTAGACTGGTGGCGGCAGTGAGAGTCTCCGGTAGGTTGTTCCAGTTTTGGGGTGCACGGTAAGAGAAGGAGGAGCAGCCGGATACTTTGTTGAGCCTTGGGACCATGAACAGTCTTTTGGAGTCAGATCTCAGTTGATAAGTGCTGCATGTGGTAGGGGTGAGGAGCTTGTTCAGATAGGCGGGAAGCTTGCCCAGAAAGTATTTCAAAGCAAGACAGGAAAGGTGAACTTTGCCCCTAGACTCGAGTGATGACCAATCTAGTTCTTTGAGCATTTCGCAGTGATGTGTGCTGTAGTTGCATTGGAGAACAAAATGGCATATTGCATTGTAGAGGGTGTCAAGTTTGCTAAGGTGGGTTTGGGGTGTCGAGCCGTATACTATGTCCCCATAGTCGATAGTTGGCATTAGCATCTGTTGTGCGATATGCTTTCTGACCAGCAGACTTAGGGAGGATTTGTTCCTGTAAAGTACGCCTAGTTTGGCATAGGTTTTGGATGTCAGGGTATCAATGTACATCCCAAATGTTAAATGGGAGTCAAACCATATGCCCAAGTATTTAAAACTAGTAACAGGAGTTAGGGTGGTATTAGCGTTGGTTCTAATCTAGAGCTCAGTCATTGGAAGCGTTAAAAAATTTGCCTTGGTCCCAAATACCATTGTTACAGTCTTGTCAGTGTTTAAAAAAGTTTATTTTGGGAAATCCAATTTTCAAGTCTCAAAAAGTCAGATTGAAGTATGTATTCAAGGTCGGAGAGGCTAGGGCTGTGTGCATATAAGATTGTGTCATCTGCATGCATGTGTATTGAGGCTCCCTTACAAGCTGTAGGAAGATCATTGATGAACACTGAGAAGAGTAGGGGCCCCAGAACTGAGCCTTGCGGGACACCACAGGTGATATCCAAAGGGTTGGAGTTAGAGCCTGTGATGGACACATGTTGGGATCTACCTGATAGGTAGGAATGAAACCAGTTTAAAGCATGTTTCCCTATTCCAGAGCACTGGAGTTTGTTAAGTAGGATAGCATGATCAACTGTGTCAAAAGCCTTTGTAAAATCTAGGAATATTGCACCAGTGAGTTGTCCTCGTTCCATTCCACACTGGATTTCAATGCAAACTTTTAGCAGGTTAGTTTTAGCAGGGTAATTACCGTGGAGTTTTTGGGGCGAAAGTCAGATTGGAATTGGCTAGGGAAATTTATCTTGGTATAGTAATCATTTAATTGGGAATGAACACATTTTTCCATGACTTTGGATAGTATTGGGAGAAGTGAGATTGGCCTGTAGTTTGAGACAGTGTTTTTGTCCCCACTTTTGAAGATTGGGACAACTCTGGCAGTTTCCATGTCTTAGGGATATGGCCTGCAGACAGGATAGAGTTGACTATGGAAGCAATTGGTTTGGCAATGGCTGGGGAACCAAGTCTTAGGAACTTAGATTGCAGTAAGTTAGGTCCACATTGTCTGCTTAGTTTTAATTTAAGGAGCGCTTGTGTAATCTCCGCTTTGGATACTGGGACAAATTGAAAATTGTGAGCAGAGTTGGAAGGGGGTAGGGCTATAGGGGTACTCTCAGAATGAGGGTCATGTTGTGGTTTGGGTTGCGTTTCACTAATAAGTTAGTAGCACACCACACAGAGTAATCATTGAATGCATTTGCAATGTCAGTGGGGTTTGTCAGAGTAATATCCCCCTTAGTGATATTACTTGGTTGTTGATGGTTAGGAGGCTGGAATATATTGATGATAACCTTCCAGAAGTTAGCTGGGTTTGATGTATTCTGGTGGAGATTGTCAGAGTAATATTGTGCTTTTGCATGCCTTGTTTGCCTTGTGCACATGTTCCGCAGGCATCTGTAGTGATTGAAATCCTTGGTAGTGCCAGTTACTTTGTAGCTTTTCCACAAGGCATCCCTGAAATGGTAGAGTGCTATAAGGTCAGTTGTAACCGACGTAGTGGTAGTGTAGTGGAGCATGGGTATCACAGAGTTTTAAGAACTCGGAATGGAAATAGTCGAGCACAGAATCAGGGTCAGGAATTAAGTCGATTGTGTACCAAAGGAAGTTGGAAAGGTCATCCAGAAACTGTTGTGGGTTAAAGTTTCTAAATGTTCTAGTGAGGAGAACTTTAGGGCTTGATTGGGGTGGTTTAATTTTCCTTACACAGTACACTATTGCATGGTCACTGAAAATGTCAGGAAGGATGCCAGAGGATTGGATTCTACTGGGATTTGAGGAGAGAATCCAGTCTAGCAAGGAATGGTTGTGAGATTTCAGGTTTGTCCACGTGGGTTGGGAATGAGTTGCGTTGGGTTAAGTGACTTGAGTTGTATCTGGATTTTGTGGTTTTTAGGGTCGAGCCAATTGTAGTTGAAATCCCCAAGAACTAGCAGCTCCTCTTCTCAGTCAGAGAGGAAATGGAGCCAAGAAACTGGGTGATATATCAGTCCGGGACTGTAGAGGGGCTTTAGGGGGGGGGGGGCGGTAGAGGCCAGCAACCAAGACGGGTTTAGAAAAGGTGAGGCAGATTTTGCCAACTAGGATTTTAAAAGAGGATGGGCTTGGGGGGCAATTTAACAGTGTAAATTGTAAGGTATTTGCAATATAAAATAACACCCCATCTCATCTCTTTGACCTATCATTCCTAGAAATGGAGTATCCCTGAATGGCGATATTTGCATCAAGGGTTCTAGGGGTTAGCCATGTATATGTGAGAACAATGGCTTTGGGTTTATGCATTAGGTACTATGCCCTTAGTTCATCCAGTTTGGGCAGCAGGCTCCGGATATTTATATGGGCAAGAGATAGCCCTTTTTGGAATTTGAAGGGGGTATTGTCAGGAGTATGGGACAGAGTTGAAAAGGGAGGGCCTGGGTTAAGTTAAATATCACCTGCTAAAGAGAGTAACAGTATGAGTAGAAATTTGAGTATTTGTTTGCAAGTTGTATATTTGTGGTGTTTGCCATTAGAGTGAGTGGTGGTTGGTACGCTGGTTTTTAGAGTTCTCCACCAGCATTCAGTAGATACTGTAGTGCAAGGCTTTTGAGTAATCCAGGGTGTATAATGATATTGGGTGTGGGCCAGGAGGAAGGGGATTGTAATGGATAGAGAGTAACATTTCCATAACCATAGCACACTCTACTTTTTTTTTATACATTGAGTCCTTGTTGTGACACACTTAGGCACATGTTTGCTAAGCAGTGCTATTACATAAGCGATAAGAGACTTCCAGTATCAGGAGATACCTTTTTTTCCCCCAGGTGTTTTTAGGCTTTGAAAGATGTCTTAGGGGACATCAGCGCGTAGTAAATATGACACTTTTACTATTTATTTCACATGAATCACTGATAAAACCAGTGCTCGCCCTGCATGATGTCAGGGTGTTGTGCTGTGTCAGTGTGAGTCAGTGTGTAGGGGGGGAGGGCAGTTAGAGGAACTTGCCCCGGGTGCAACACCTAGTTACGCCTTTGGATAAAACGATCTTGATGTTCAGTCTTTTGTATTTGTGGAAATTCGCTTGGTACAGATTTTCTTCCTGACAAGATGATTGTTTTTCTCAGCGCTTTAGAAGTAGTTACAAACCAGCAGCGTGTGGTAAATATAATGACAGAGAGGCTGGGGTTGTGTCTACATTTTCCAACTGAATCACTAACATCACAATTGTGTTTTGAATTAGTGGTTGGCGCGCCATAGCATTGACATGTAATTGAATGCAAAAAGCAGAACATGCCATTCACAAAATGTGTCTCCAAATGTAATTATTCCAACCCGATTAAGTGAGACCTGACACACATAGTCAAAAACAGCGAAAAAGTGAAAATCGACCAAAAGAAAAGCTTGCATCTCCCGCCAAAAAGTTGAAAGTCTCTCTGATCTCGACAGGAATATTCATGTAAAATACATTTAAATAAAATCAGTAAAACAGCCATACTACCGACGTTTCGATCCTAGAATCAGATCTTCATCAGGTTGGTGATATTTAAATGTTATTATTCACATAAGCGATCAAGTGATTCCACATGATTTATCTCAGGCAGTGAGAGAATCTTCAAGTGAATATAAGCAGCGCACAGAAACAAAGTGCTCAACAAAACAGGTTCTGTGAGAAAATAAAGGGAACCGAAACAGAGGACGAAGAATTGACAAATGTTTCATCAGAACAATCAGAGCAGAACTCCAGCGCCACACAGAACAAGTGCCGGAGAAAGGAAGAGGAGTAATAAGTCGTAGAGATTCTGTAGCAGTTAGGACAGATCTGAAAATAACATGTCTTTTAAGGCAGCGCTTATAGTGCCGGCGACGCAACATCGCCCGAAAACAAATGCATTGTCGCCGCCGCGTGCGCTTATAGTAAGCGCGACGGCGACAAAGCGATGGGGCGACGCGATTTTTGGTAGTCGGAATTATTTGATTTTTCAGGGGCTGTCGCCTCAGGTTACAGCCCCTGAAACCAATCAGGACCTGGTCGCCCGCGCCAACGCCGCAAAGTGAAATACAACTTTTGCTTGGGGCGACAACCTCGCACTGCAACCAGCTCGCACTGCAACCAACTGCAACCAATTCGCACTGCAACCAGCTCGCACTGCAACCAGCTCGCACTGCAACCAGCTCGCACTGCAACCAACTGCAACCAACTCGCACTGCAACCAACTCGCACTGCAACCAACTGCAACCAATTCGCACTGCAACCAGCTCGCACTGCAACCAGCTCGCACTGCAACCAACTGCAACCAACTCGCACTGCAACCAGCTCGCACTGCAACCAGCTCGCACTGCAACCAACTGCAACCAACTCGCACTGCAACCAGCTCGCACTGCAACCAGCTCGCACTGCAACCAACTGCAACCAACTCGCACTGCAACCAGCTCGCACTGCAACCAGCTCGCACTGCAACCAACTGCAACCAATTCGCACTGCAACCAGCTCGCACTGCAACCAGCTCGCACTGCAACCAACTGCAACCAACTCGCACTGCAACCAGCTCGCACTGCAACCAACTGCAACCAACTCGCACTGCAACCAGCTCGCACTGCAACCAACTCGCACTGCAACCAGCTCGCACTGCAACCAACTGCAACCAATTCGCACTGCAACCAGCTCGCACTGCAACCAGCTCGCACTGCAACCAACTGCAACCAATTCGCACTGCAACCAGCTCGCACTGCAACCAGCTCGCACTGCTACCAGCTCGCACTGCAACCAACTGCAACCAACTCGCACTGCAACCAGCTCGCACTGCAACCAGCTCGCACTGCAACCAGCTCACACTGCAACCAGCTCGCACTGCAACCAATTCGCACTGCAACCAGCTCGCACTGCAACCAGCTCGCACTGCAACCAGCTCGCACTGCAACCAACTGCAACCAATTCGCACTGCTACCAGCTCGCACTGCAACCAACTGCAACCAACTCGCACTGCAACCAGCTCGCACTGCAACCAGCTCGCACTGCAACCAACTCGCACTGCAACCAACTCGCACTGCAACCAGCTTGCACTGCAACCAACTCGCACTGCAACCAACTCGCACTGCAACCAACTCGCACTGCAACCAACTCGCACTGCAACCAACTCGCACTGCAACCAACTGCAACCAACTCACACTGCAACCAACTCGCACTGCAACCAACTCGCACTGCAACCAACTGCAACCAACTCGCACTGCAACCAACTCGCACTACAACCAACTCGCACTGCAACCAACTGCAACCAACTCGCACTGCAACAACCTCGTACTGCAACCAACTCGCACTGCAACCAACTCGCACTGCAACCAGCTCGCACGGCAACCAGCTCGCACTGCAACCAACTCGCACTGCAACCAGCTCGCACGGCAACCAGCTCGCACGGCAACCAGCTCGCACTGCAACCAACTCGCACTGCAACCAGCTCGCACTGCAACCAACTCGCACTGCAACCAACTCGCACTGCAACCAACTCGCACTGCAACCAGTTCGCACTGCAACCAACTGCAACAACCTCGCACTGCAACAACCTCGCACTGCAACCAACTCGCACTGCAACCAACTCGCACTGCAACCAACTCGCACTGCAACCAACTCGCACTGCAACCAGTTCGCACTGCAACCAACTGCAACAACCTCGCACTGCAACCAACTCGCACTGCAACCAGTTCGCACTGCAACCAACTGCAACAACCTCGCACTGCAACCAACTCGCACTGCAACCAACTGCAACCAACTCGCACTGCAACCAACTCGCACTGCAACCAACTCGCACCGCAACCAACTCGCACCGCAACCAACTCGCACTGCAACCAACTCGCACTGCAACCAACTCGCACTGCAACCAACTCGCACCGCAACCAACTCGCACTGCAACCAACTCGCACTGCAACCAACTCGCACTGCAACCACCTCGCACCGCAACCAACTCGCACTGCAACCAACTCGCACTGCAACCAACTCGCACTGCAACCAACTCGCACCGCAACCACCTCGCACCGCAACCAACTCGCACTGCAACCAACTCGCACTGCAACCAACTCGCACTGCAACCAGCTCGCACTGCAACCAACTGCAACCAATTCGCACTGCAACCAGCTCGCACTGCAACCAGCTCGCACTGCAACCAGCTCGCACTGCAACCAACTGCAACCAACTCGCACTGCAACCAACTCGCACTGCAACCAACTGCAACCAATTCGCACTGCAACCAGCTCGCACTGCAACCAGCTCGCACTGCAACCAACTGCAACCAACTCGCACTGCAACCAGCTCGCACTGCAACCAGCTCGCACTGCAACCAACTGCAACCAACTCGCACTGCAACCAGCTCGCACTGCAACCAGCTCGCACTGCAACCAACTGCAACCAACTCGCACTGCAACCAGCTCGCACTGCAACCAGCTCGCACTGCAACCAACTGCAACCAATTCGCACTGCAACCAGCTCGCACTGCAACCAGCTCGCACTGCAACCAACTGCAACCAACTCGCACTGCAACCAGCTCGCACTGCAACCAACTGCAACCAACTCGCACTGCAACCAGCTCGCACTGCAACCAACTCGCACTGCAACCAGCTCGCACTGCAACCAACTGCAACCAATTCGCACTGCAACCAGCTCGCACTGCAACCAGCTCGCACTGCAACCAACTGCAACCAATTCGCACTGCAACCAGCTCGCACTGCAACCAGCTCGCACTGCTACCAGCTCGCACTGCAACCAACTGCAACCAACTCGCACTGCAACCAGCTCGCACTGCAACCAGCTCGCACTGCAACCAGCTCACACTGCAACCAGCTCGCACTGCAACCAATTCGCACTGCAACCAGCTCGCACTGCAACCAGCTCGCACTGCAACCAGCTCGCACTGCAACCAACTGCAACCAATTCGCACTGCTACCAGCTCGCACTGCAACCAACTGCAACCAACTCGCACTGCAACCAGCTCGCACTGCAACCAGCTCGCACTGCAACCAACTCGCACTGCAACCAACTCGCACTGCAACCAGCTTGCACTGCAACCAACTCGCACTGCAACCAACTCGCACTGCAACCAACTCGCACTGCAACCAACTCGCACTGCAACCAACTCGCACTGCAACCAACTGCAACCAACTCACACTGCAACCAACTCGCACTGCAACCAACTCGCACTGCAACCAACTGCAACCAACTCGCACTGCAACCAACTCGCACTACAACCAACTCGCACTGCAACCAACTGCAACCAACTCGCACTGCAACAACCTCGTACTGCAACCAACTCGCACTGCAACCAACTCGCACTGCAACCAGCTCGCACGGCAACCAGCTCGCACTGCAACCAACTCGCACTGCAACCAGCTCGCACGGCAACCAGCTCGCACGGCAACCAGCTCGCACTGCAACCAACTCGCACTGCAACCAGCTCGCACTGCAACCAACTCGCACTGCAACCAACTCGCACTGCAACCAACTCGCACTGCAACCAACTCGCACTGCAACCAGTTCGCACTGCAACCAACTGCAACAACCTCGCACTGCAACAACCTCGCACTGCAACCAACTCGCACTGCAACCAACTCGCACTGCAACCAACTCGCACTGCAACCAACTCGCACTGCAACCAGTTCGCACTGCAACCAACTGCAACAACCTCGCACTGCAACCAACTCGCACTGCAACCAGTTCGCACTGCAACCAACTGCAACAACCTCGCACTGCAACCAACTCGCACTGCAACCAACTGCAACCAACTCGCACTGCAACCAACTCGCACTGCAACCAACTCGCACCGCAACCAACTCGCACCGCAACCAACTCGCACTGCAACCAACTCGCACTGCAACCAACTCGCACTGCAACCAACTCGCACCGCAACCAACTCGCACTGCAACCAACTCGCACTGCAACCAACTCGCACTGCAACCACCTCGCACCGCAACCAACTCGCACTGCAACCAACTCGCACTGCAACCAACTCGCACTGCAACCAACTCGCACCGCAACCACCTCGCACCGCAACCAACTCGCACTGCAACCAACTCGCACTGCAACCAACTCGCACTGCAACCAGCTCGCACTGCAACCAGCTCGCACTGCAACCACCTCGCACCGCAATAACCTCGCACTGCAACAACCTCGCACCGCAACAACCTCGCACTGCAATCAACTCACACCGCAACAACCTCGCACTGCAATAAACTCGCACGGCAACAACCTCGCACCGCAACAAACTCATTAGTAATATCGCCTGCAAATAGGAAGAAATTAAATCCAGGTTGTGGGTTATGGCGCATATTCACTAAGTCATGCTTTGCCATAACACACCTTTTGGCATAGATATCTATCTAGGTTCTGACTCTCAGGCACTGTAAGATAGGAACATTTTCACATGAGGATTGCGTTTTATATTGTAGTTGCAGTAAATATAAATTTAACACAAATATTTCCCTGAGGTGGGATATTGTGAATAATTATTTATTATTATTATATTGCATGCTGTATTCCAAATGGCGCATTGTAATGTTATGGGCATCTCTTCCTGCAGTACCTGCTATCTATGGAAACTATGATGGTTTCGTTACATCCTACTTCTTCAAAATAATTTCATGGTCAATAGGATTTCTCCATCTGTGAAAGTCGATATGCCGCGTGGCACAATCAATATCTCCGTACGATTGTAACCCTCAATACTATGATTATGTCTGAACATCACGTTGTCTGATGCCGCGGGCTACGGCTGATGCTTTCATTCCAATGGGTTGACCATTAACACATGTGAGAATATCTTGTGAATTAGTTAGGAAGGGGAAAGTGAATCCTGCAAACTATTGGGTTTGGCCAGAATTTCTCCGTCTTTTGGTTATCTTTGTACAATATAGTTACATTCATTAACATTCGTATAAAACTGGTTCGTTACCTAGTTACTGGTACACGTTATCTTCACATTGACAGTTGCTACGTTATCATGCTGACAGAGTCTATAACTGCAGTTGCAAATTCATTAGTGTGTGTTACTTAATTTAATTAAAATATTTTAGCAACAATACAATAAAATCCCATCAAAATGGCTTTTCCCAATGGAGAAGCCTCAAGGTTACTCAGAGGCATCTCTAGGAGCACAGAATTCTGGCTGAGAAACACAGGGTTTTATGCACAACATGGAAGAGAGCAAAGGCTGTGATTCAGCACTATACTTGTCTTATTCTATGTGCACTATCAGAGCAAGGACATGGTGATGCAGAATATAGTTACATAGTTGTTGAAGTTGTAAAAAGACATATATTCATCAAGTTCAACCTATGCTAAATTTAGATGATAGATTCAGCTCAACCCCGTTATAGCGCGATACGCTACAATGCGGATCCGCTTATAACGTAATGTGAGCAGCGGGGGGAAACTTCTAGGATTTGCCTGGATGCTCCTGCTTCTCTCGTTACCTTGCATGCAGAGTACACTCAGAGTTTCTCCAGTTTCTTTGCCTGAGGAGCCGAGCGCAGTTGCCCTTTCTTGGCCGCGATCCTTAGCGGTGCAGCCCCAGCTCCTCCCCCGGCCAGGCTCTCAGCTCCCAGGGCTGGTCCACAGGCAGCTGAGTCCACTATGGCCGGGGATACTTGCGGTGCCGCGCTCCCTGCACCGGCTGCGCACACTACCACCCCTGCCTCCTCCTGCAGCTACCTCTGACATTGCAGCCCCGGACCCTGCCTGGGGAGGAGAAGTCCCCCTTCCCTGATCCGGGGCATGGATCCCTCGGTGAGGTGATGAGATACACACACCATGAATAATCCAGAAATTCTCTGTATGAGGTACCTTTTTATCAGATAAGATGTAGATACCACTCTATCACTCAACATACTGTGTACAAATGATAAAATGGCACAAACAGGGCAACGACATCACGCTAAATGTATTGGACAAACTAGATGAATTACTAGAAGCAGACGAAAAAGAAAGACTATGATCATAGCATGTATTCACGAGACACTGGTATTATACACAGTGCCATGCATGATACAATTTAGCCTTTATTAACCATAGAAGAGAGCAGCATGTTTTGTATATTTGGTGATATTTGTTTTTGCAGGTGAGGCTTTTAAGCCGGCGTTCACTAAACCGCGATGTGGTATATCGCCCCCTGCACCAGCGTTAGCTGTACTGACAGATTTAAAAATGGCCGACTGCATAGTTAAAACAATTAGTGCCAGCTATCTGTAATGTCACAAGAACCAGGTACACACACACACTGTCCCTTTAAGGGAGCAATCCTGGTTATAACGCGGTCTCATTATGTGGACCCCGGGCACCGTGTTATAACGAGGTTCAGTACTAATCCTGTATCTGTACTTACAGTATATTGAGCCAAAGGATGGCAAACCTCCCACCCTCCCCTCCCCCAGTGCAACATCATCCAATTATGTCTCATAAGGGGGAAAATAAATTCCTTCCTGACTCCAAATATTGGCAATCAGATTACTCCCTGGATCAACATCCTTCCTATGATTACTTATTTGGTATATTCCTGTATACCTTTCCTTTTTTAAAAAAAATTATTGCAAAAAGGAAAGTCTCTGTATATTGCGATTAGAAATAAACTGGAAACACCAGTCGCTCGCCATGTCAACACTTATCATAATGGTGATACCAATGTCCTGAAATTTATAGCCATAGATTGAGTAGTTCCTACTGCTAGAAGGGGTGACTGGGATAGAGAAATACTAAAAAGAGAAACTAGATGGATTTACCAACTGGGCACTTTGGCCCCCCGAGGCCTCAATTAGGGTTTTCAATTTTCTCCCTTTATAGACTAAATGGTCTGTTGACAACTGGGGCCAAGTTTCAAGTGCCTACCCAACATACACGTTCCTAGGTCTCTCCCCATCTATGCCCCATTCTAGTCTTTAATCCTATGGGTAATGTTTACTTTCCCACGATATGCATCCTTTTAGTTTTTTCCCTATTTTTGGTACAGATTAAACTATTGAACTCTGGCACTAGTAGCTGTATTTAGTTACTTACTAGCAATCTCTTAGGTACGTGCCTATTTTTCCATTTTTCCTTTTTTCATCTCCTGTCGGTCACTTTGTTTAAAGGGATGACTGCATTACTTATTACCAGTACTGTGTGTGTGTTACATGACACATGCATAGTATTTATTCACTGTATAAACTATGTTCATGTGTTATATATTACTATCTGGATAACATAACAGTTAATAATATTACTATTTTTAGATTTCACTTGGAACATGACTTACCTTGATCTGCATTTCAACTAAAAACCATTTCCACTGAGATCTTATTTCCCTGTGCAGCTACTGCCTGACATTGGGCACTAGTGCTAAGCCTGCTGTCTTCAAGCACTCCTAAATCCTTCTCCAATATGAAACAAAGGGGCTCGGAAAAACTCTCCTTCAATTGTCCCTCTATAAAAAGTACTCATAAAGATTTCTAAAGAGATGTTAGTCTGTGTCACAACATCACTTCTGTACACTCAGAGCAGCTTGGAGAGGTGAGGAGGAGGCTTTTTGGGATGATTTGCTTGTAAACGTTTGCTATGATAGCAGAGGACAATAAAGAGCCAAAGCCAGATGCTGAGATTTTAACAAGGAATGCATAGCAAACCACAGCAGGCTAATAATACATGCTGCCCACATGTTACATGTTCATAACATGATGAGAAAACAAGCAATGTTTCTAGTCAAACATTACAATCCTCTACAGGAAACTGGAGAAAGATAGAAGTCACTGTGACAAATATAAAGGGAAAACGGATATAATCGTGTTCATAACACAAGGAAACCTACAATAACCTTAACCCACTTAGGCAGGGTCCAGTCCTCAATACCCCGTAACAGGTCAGTTTTTCAGGATATCCTGCTTCAGCACAGATGGCTCACAGTCAATGATAGACTGAGCCACTGATTAAGCCACCTGTGCTGAAGCAGGTATATCCTTAAAATCTGACCTGCTGGGGGTAGGGGGGTTGAGTACCCCTCTGTTAAGGGTTAAAAAAAGACCTGGTTATCTACTTACTGTGCCAAGTTGATCCAAAACTTAAATTTAAGTTGGACAAAAAAAACACAGGTAAAATTATATAATGTCACTTTGAAAGCACAATATATGGATTTTTTTTATTGTGCCCAATATCACACTACAGTCTCCCCTCCCCCGTATATTAAAGACAGCTTTGAGTTGTCTATCAAAAGCCTTCACATTGTGCACATCTGTGTAGTATGCGAATCTTAGCAACAAAAAAAAAACAGGTTGCACAAGTTTAACAGTCCAATGAAACCGGTTCCATGAGATAGTCCCAGCCTGGTCCCTGAGCATGCTGCTAAACGCAGGATTCACTGTCACTTAACATGACTGCATCACATAACAAGCACATTTCCTGATAGTTGATGCCAAACATGTATTTCTTATGGAAGTGAGACATTCAGCGTGCTGGATTATACCTGGATATATTTCCGAATGTGCAGAGTAGTCATTATTTATTTTTATATCATGGACTATAGCAGATCATAAATGTATCATAAAATTAAATTAAAAATCCAACGTTATCATCGTATAAACCAGTGTTATCATTGTCACGTTGTTCTCTCTCTGGCTCAGGGCCCTGAGTTCACAGCGCCGGCCGGGAGTATGGCGTGGGCCGGCCGGGAGTATGGCGAGGGCCGGCCGGGAGTATGGCGTGGGCCGGCCGGGAGTATGGCGTGGGCCGGCCGGGAGTATGGCGTGGGCAGCCCGGGAGTATGGCGTGGGCCGGCCGGAGAGTATGGCGTGGGCCGGCCGGGAGTATGGTGTGGCCGGCCGGTAGTATGGCGTGGGCAGGCCGGGAGTATGGCGTGGGCCGGCGGGGAGTATGGCGTGGGCCGGCCGGGAGTATGGCGTGGGCCGGCCGGGAGTATGGCGTGGGCCGGCAGGGAGTATGGTGTGGCCGGCCGGGAGTATGGCGTGGGCCGGCCGGGAGTATGGCATGGCCGGCCGGGAGTATGGCATGGGCAGGCCGGGAGTATGGCATGGGCAGGCCGGGAGTATGGCGTGGGCCGGCCGGGAGTATGGCGTGGGCCGGCCGGGAGTATGGCGTGGGCCGGCCGGGAGTATGGCGTGGGCCGGCCGGGAGTATGGCGTGGGCCGGCGGGGAGTATGGCGTGGGCCGGCCGGGAGTATGGCGTGGGCCGGCCGGGAGTATGGCGTGGGCCGGCCGGGGAGTATGGCGTGGGCCGGCGGGGAGTATGGCGTGGGCCGGCCGGGAGTATGGCGTGGGCCGGCCGGGAGTATGGCGTGGGCCGGCCGGGGAGTATGGCGTGGGCCGGCGGGGAGTATGGCGTGGGCCGGCGGGGAGTATGGCGTGGGCCGGCCGGGGAGTATGGCGTGGGCCGGCCGGGGAGTATGGCGTGGGCCGGCCGGGGAGTATGGCGTGGGCCGGCCGGGGAGTATGGCGTGGGCCGGCGGGGAGTATGGCGTGGGCCGGCCGGGGAGTATGGCGTGGGCCGGCCGGGGAGTATGGCGTGGGCCGGCCGGGGAGTATGGCGTGGGCCGGCGTGGGCCGGCCGGGAGTATGGCGTGGACCGGTGCACTGTGTATGCACGGGGCCTCTTACCGCCTCTGCAGCCATGATGACATCACATGACACGCGGGGCCTCTTGCCCGCACTTACATCATGAAGTCGCGTGATAGCAGGAGATGCGGCACTTACAGGGGCCCCATACTCTCCCCCAGCCCAACTGATAGATTACAGAAGTAGCTGCGGGGGCCTCTGAAGGCGCGGGGGTCTCTGTAAGCGCGGGGGCCTCTGTAGGCGCGGGGGCCTCTGTAGGCGCGGGGGTCTCTGTAAGCGCGGGGGCCTCTGTAAGCGCGGGGGGCCTCTGTAAGCGCGGGGGGCCTCTGTAAGCGCGGGGGCCTCTGTAAGCGCGGGGGGCCTCTGTAAGCGCGGGGGCCTCTGTAAGCGCGGGGGGCCTCTGTAGGCGCGGGGGCCTCTGTAAGCGCGGGGCCTCTGTAAGCGCGGGGGGCCTCTGTAAGCGCGGGGCCTCTGTAAGCGCGGGGGCCTCTGTAAGCGCGGGGGCCTCTGTAAGCGCGGGGGCCTCTGTAAGCGCGGGGGGCCTCTGTAAGCGCGGGGGCCTCTGTAAGCGTGGGGGGCCTCTGTAAGCGCGGGGGCCTCTGTAAGCGCGGGGGGCCTCTGTAGGCGCGGGGGCCTCTGTAAGCGCGGGGGGCCTCTGTAGGCGCGGGGGCCTCTGTAAGCGCGGGGCCTCTGTAAGCGCGGGGGGCCTCTGTAGGCGCGGGGGCCTCTGTAAGCGCGGGGCCTCTGTAAGCGCGGGGGGCCTCTGTAAGCGCGGGGGGCCTCTGTAAGCGCGGGGGTCTCTGTAAGCGCGGGGGGCCTCTGTAAGCGCGGGGGCCTCTGTAGGCGCGGGGGCCTCTGTAAGCGCGGGGCCTCTGTAAGCGCGGGGGGCCTCTGTAAGCGCGGGGGCCTCTGTAAGCGCGGGGGGCCTCTGTAGGCGCGGGGGCCTCTGTAAGCGCGGGGGTCTCTGTAAGCGCGGGGGGCCTCTGTAGGCGCGGGGGCCTCTGTAAGCGCGGGGGGCCTCTGTAGGCGCGGGGGCCTCTGTAAGCGCGGGGCCTCTGTAGGCGCGGGGGGTTTCTGTAAGCGCGGGGGCCTCTGTAGGCGCGGGGGCCTCTGTAGGCGCGGGGGGGCCTCTGTAGGCGCGGGGGCCTCTGTAAGCGCGGGGGCCTCTGTAAGCGCGGGGCCTCTGTAGGCGCGGGGGCATCTGTAGGCGCGGGGGTCTCTGTAGGCGCGGGGGCCTCTGTAGGTGCGGGGGCCTCTGTAAGCGCGGGGCCTCTGTAGGCGCGGGGGCCTCTGTAGGCGCGGGGGCCTCTGTAGGCGCGGGGGCCTCTGTAGGCGCGGGGGTCTCTGTAAGCGCGGGGGCCTCTGTAGGCGCGGGGGCCTCTGTAGGCGCGGGGGCCTCTGTAGGCGCGGGGGCCTCTGTAAGGGCTCGTCCAGGGTGGTGCTGAGCAGGCGCGCACGCTCACGGTAGACACGTTGCGACAATGCACGTGTTCTGCGTGAGCGGCCGAGCGAGCAAATTTGAATTTGCCGCTCGCAAGTACGTCACGTGAGCAGATCGCCCAATGAGGGCGAACCAGCTCCGTGACGTAGAGGCCGCGCGCGCACCTAGCCGGCCAGGAAAAGCACGGTCGAGCAGGGCGCAGTGCTGGAGCGCCAGCGCGCCTCTACCCACCCTGGACGAGGCCTAAGCGCGGCGGCCTCTGTAAGCGCAGGGGTCTCTGTAAGCGCGGGGGGTCTCTGTAAGCGCGGGGGTCTCTGTAAGCGCGGGGGCCTCTGTAAGCGCGGGGGCCTCTGTAAGCGCGGCGGCCTCTGTAAGCGCGGGGGTCTCTGTAAGCGCGGGGGTCTCTGTAAGCGCGGGGGTCTCTGTAAGCGTGGGGGTCTCTGTAAGCGTGGGGGTCTCTGTAAGCGCGGGGGTCTCTGTAAGCGCGGGGGCCTCTGTAAGCGCGGGGGCCTCTGTAAGCGCGGCGGCCTCTGTAAGCGCGGGGGTCTCTGTATGCGCGGGGGTCTCTGTAAGCGTGGGGGTCTCTGTAAGCGCGGGGGTCTCTGTAAGCGCCCCCACATATATCTTTATTTTTGTTTTGTTTCCTTTAGTATTGTTAAGTTATCAGTATTACTTGCTAAGTGTATTATTTATTTGATTATGTTGGGGTTTGTTGTCCCCTTCTTTTAAAAAAACAAATAAACTGTTTGAAACAAAAAAAGAAGAGGAACAAAAGATATACAGTATGTGCGCTGCAGGCTTTCCTGGCAGCAAAGGGGTTAATAAATGATGTTCCACGACTCAAATGCTTAGCACTTGCTGACAAATATCTCACCCTCTAGCTGCCCGCGGGACGCTTCGGGAGGTAGAGTATCTCGCTCTCTGGTTGTGAAAGGTTAGAAAAGATCTCCTAACCTAGGTGCGGCCTCTGTGCATGCAACGCCTTGTACACAATGTATACCCTGCTCACTTAATGTAACCAAGCATGCAACGCCTTGTACACAATGTATACCCTGCTCACTTAATGTAACCAAGCATGCAACGCCTTGTACACAATGTATACCCTGCTCACTTAATGTAACCAAGCATGCAACGCCTTGTACACAATGTATACCCTGCTCACTTAATGTAACCAAGCATGCAACGCCTTGTACACAATGTATACCCTGCTCACTTAATGTAACCAAGCATGCAACGCCTTGTACACAATGTATACCCTGCTCACTTAATGTAACCAAGCATGCCACGCCTTGTACACAATGTATACCCTGCTCACTTAATGTAACCAAGCATGCAACGCCTTGTACACAATGTATACCCTGCTCACTTAATGTAACCAAGCATGCAACGCCTTGTATACAATGTATACCCTGCTCACTTAATGTAACCAAGCATGCAACGCCTTGTACACAATGTATACCCTGCTCACTTAATGTAACCAAGCATGCAACGCCTTGTACACAATGTATACCCTGCTCACTTAATGTAACCAAGCATGCAACGCCTTGTACACAATGTATACCCTGCTCACTTAATGTAACCAAGCATGCAACGCCTTGTACACAATGTATACCCTGCTCACTTAATGTAACCAAGCATGCAACGCCTTGTACACAATGTATACCCTGCTCACTTAATGTAACCAAGCATGCCACGCCTTGTACACAATGTATACCCTGCTCACTTAATGTAACCAAGCATGCCACGCCTTGTACACAATGTATACCCTGCTCACTTAATGTAACCAAGCATGCAACGCCTTGTACACAATGTATACCCTGCTCACTTAATGTAACCAAGCATGCAACGCCTTGTACACAATGTATACCCTGCTCACTTAATGTAACCAAGCATGCAACGCCTTGTACACAATGTATACCCTGCTCACTTAATGTAACCAAGCATGCAACGCCTTGTACACAATGTATACCCTGCTCACTTAATGTAACCAAGCATGCAACGCCTTGTACACAATGTATACCCTGCTCACTTAATGTAACCAAGCATGCAACGCCTTGTACACAATGTATACCCTGCTCACTTAATGTAACCAAGCATGCCACGCCTTGTACACAATGTATACCCTGCTCACTTAATGTAACCAAGCATGCCACGCCTTGTACACAATGTATACCCTGCTCACTTAATGTAACCAAGCATGCCACGCCTTGTACACAATGTATACCCTGCTCACTTAATGTAACCAAGCATGCAACGCCTTGTACACAATGTATACCCTGCTCACTTAATGTAACCAAGCATGCAACGCCTTGTACACAATGTATACCCTGCTCACTTAATGTAACCAAGCATGCAACGCCTTGTACACAATGTATACCCTGCTCACTTAATGTAACCAAGCATGCAACGCCTTGTACACAATGTATACCCTGCTCACTTAATGTAACCAAGCATGCAACGCCTTGTACACAATGTATACCCTGCTCACTTAATGTAGCCAAGCATGCAACGCCTTGTACACAATGTATACCCTGCTCACTTAATGTAACCAAGCATGCAACGCCTTGTACACAATGTATACCCTGCTCACTTAATGTAACCAAGCATGCAACGCCTTGTACACAATGTATACCCTGCTCACTTAATGTAACCAAGCATGCAACGCCTTGTACACAATGTATACCCTGCTCACTTAATGTAACCAAGCATGCAACGCCTTGTACACAATGTATACCCTGCTCACTTAATGTAACCAAGCATGCAACGCCTTGTACACAATGTATACCCTGCTCACTTAATGTAACCAAGCATGCAACGCCTTGTACACAATGTATACCCTGCTCACTTAATGTAACCAAGCATGCAACGCCTTGTACACAATGTATACCCTGCTCACTTAATGTAACCAAGCATGCAACGCCTTGTACACAATGTATACCCTGCTCACTTAATGTAACCAAGCATGCAACGCCTTGTACACAATGTATACCCTGCTCACTTAATGTAACCAAGCATGCAACGCCTTGTACACAATGTATACCCTGCTCACTTAATGTAACCAAGCATGCAACGCCTTGTACACAATGTATACCCTGCTCACTTAATGTAACCAAGCATGCAACGCCTTGTACACAATGTATACCCTGCTCACTTAATGTAACCAAGCATGCAACGCCTTGTACACAATGTATACCCTGCTCACTTAATGTAACCAAGCATGCAACGCCTTGTACACAATGTATACCCTGCTCACTTAATGTAACCAAGCATGCAACGCCTTGTACACAATGTATACCCTGCTCACTTAATGTAACCAAGCATGCAACGCCTTGTACACAATGTATACCCTGCTCACTTAATGTAACCAAGCATGCAACGCCTTGTACACAATGTATACCCTGCTCACTTAATGTAACCAAGCATGCAACGCCTTGTACACAATGTATACCCTGCTCACTTAATGTAACCAAGCATGCAACGCCTTGTACACAATGTATACCCTGCTCACTTAATGTAACCAAGCATGCAACGCCTTGTACACAATGTATACCCTGCTCACTTAATGTAACCAAGCATGCCACGCCTTGTACACAATGTATACCCTGCTCACATAATGTAACCAAGCATGCAACGCCTTGTACACAATGTATACCCTGCTCACTTAATGTAACCAAGCATGCAACGCCTTGTACACAATGTATACCCTGCTCACTTAATGTAACCAAGCATGCAACGCCTTGTACACAATGTATACCCTGCTCACTTAATGTAACCAAGCATGCAACGCCTTGTACACAATGTATACCCTGCTCACTTAATGTAACCAAGCATGCAACGCCTTGTACACAATGTATACCCTGCTCACTTAATGTAACCAAGCATGCAACGCCTTGTACACAATGTATACCCTGCTCACTTAATGTAACCAAGCATGCAACGCCTTGTACACAATGTATACCCTGCTCACTTAATGTAACCAAGCATGCAACGCCTTGTACACAATGTATACCCTGCTCACTTAATGTAACCAAGCATGCAACGCCTTGTACACAATGTATACCCTGCTCACTTAATGTAACCAAGCATGCAACGCCTTGTACACAATGTATACCCTGCTCACTTAATGTAACCAAGCATGCAACGCCTTGTACACAATGTATACCCTGCTCACTTAATGTAACCAAGCATGCAACGCCTTGTATACAATGTATACCCTGCTCACTTAATGTAACCAAGCATGCAACGCCTTGTACACAATGTATACCCTGCTCACTTAATGTAACCAAGCATGCAACGCCTTGTACACAATGTATACCCTGCTCACTTAATGTAACCAAGCATGCAACGCCTTGTACACAATGTATACCCTGCTCACTTAATGTAACCAAGCATGCAACGCCTTGTACACAATGTATACCCTGCTCACTTAATGTAACCAAGCATGCAACGCCTTGTACACAATGTATACCCTGCTCACTTAATGTAACCAAGCATGCAACGCCTTGTACACAATGTATACCCTGCTCACTTAATGTAACCAAGCATGCAACGCCTTGTACACAATGTATACCCTGCTCACTTAATGTAACCAAGCATGCAACGCCTTGTACACAATGTATACCCTGCTCACTTAATGTAACCAAGCATGCAACGCCTTGTACACAATGTATACCCTGCTCACTTAATGTAACCAAGCATGCAACGCCTTGTATACAATGTATACCCTGCTCACTTAATGTAACCAAGCATGCAACGCCTTGTACACAATGTATACCCTGCTCACTTAATGTAACCAAGCATGCAACGCCTTGTACACAATGTATACCCTGCTCACTTAATGTAACCAAGCATGCAACACCTTGTATACAATATATACCCTGCTCACTTAATGTAACCAAGCATGCAACGCCTTGTACACAATGTATACCCTGCTCACTTAATGTAACCAAGCATGCAACGCCTTGTACACAATGTATACCCTGCTCACTTAATGTAACCAAGCATGCAACGCCTTGTACACAATGTATACCCTGCTCACTTAATGTAACCAAGCATGCAACGCCTTGTACACAATGTATACCCTGCTCACTTAATGTAACCAAGCATGCAACGCCTTGTACACAATGTATACCCTGCTCACTTAATGTAACCAAGCATGCAACGCCTTGTATACAATGTATACCCTGCTCACTTAATGTAACCAAGCATGCAACGCCTTGTACACAATGTATACCCTGCTCACTTAATGTAACCAAGCATGCAACGCCTTGTACACAATGTATACCCTGCTCACTTAATGTAACCAAGCATGCAACGCCTTGTACACAATGTATACCCTGCTCACTTAATGTAACCAAGCATGCAACGCCTTGTACACAATGTATACCCTGCTCACTTAATGTAACCGTGTATCTGTCATCAGAACTCCGTGCCCAGGACATACCCGAAAACAAGAGGTAACTCTCACTGTATTACTTCCCGGTAACACGTTTAATAAATGAATGAGTCCCGGCAGGGAGGCATCATGCTGCAGTGCAGTGAGGCATCGCGCTGCGCGCGCAGTGAGGCGTCGCGCTGCACACAGAGTGAGGCATCGCGCTGCGCACGCAGTGAGGTGTCGTGCTGCACATGGAGTGAGGCATCACGCTGCGCACGCAGTGAGGCATCGTGCTACACACGGAGTGAGGCATCGCACTGCGTGCGCAGTGAGGCGTCGCGCTGCGCGCGCAGTGAGGCGTCACGCTGCGCACGCAGTGAGGTGTCGTGCTGCACACGGAGTGAGGCATCACGCTGCGCACGCAGTGAGGCGTCGCGCTGCACACGGAGTGAGGCATCGCGCTGCGCACGCAGTGAGGTGTCGTGCTGCACACGGAGTGAGGCATCACGCTGCGCACGCAGTGAGGCATCGTGCTACACACGGAGTGAGGCATTGCACTGCGTGCGCAGTGAGGCGTCGCGCTGCGCGCGCAGTGAGGCATCACGCTGCGCGCGCAGTGAGGCGTCGCGCTGCGCACGCAGTGAGGTGTCGTGCTGCACACGGAGTGAGGCATCACACTGCGCGCGCAGTGAGGCATCGTGCTACACACGGAGTGAGGCATCGCACTGCGTGCGCAGTGAGGCGTCGCGCTGCGCGCGCAGTGAGGCGTCGCGCTGCGCGCGCAGTGAGGCGTCACGCTGCGCGCGCAGTGAGGCGTCGTGCTGCACACGGAGTGAGGCATCGCGCTGCGCGCGCAGTGAGGCTGACGGGCATGAACCTCCCATCTTTCTCCCTGTTATCGGCACACACACATCTGTCCCTGATGAAGGTTTATGCTTCCTGTCCTCTCTCTTTTACTGATGTGTTTTTAGGCTGGGTCACAGCATTGTTGTAACAGGTACATTCTCCTCTATAATTTTCTGCTAATAACTCGACTTACAGTATACTTGGTACACGCAATGCTCTCGTAACCAGAAGGCAAACACAAGGGAGAATTGACATCTGCATGTAATATTGCACTCAGCACTAATTATTGCGGATTTTTCTTCTTAAAAGCACCACTACCTTGAAATATTAGAAATATGTTGGGAAATCTCGGCGTTCTTACTGGAAGCTGTGTTAATGAAAGTAGCACAAGTGTTTTGTGGCTTTTTTAAGCACAGTGATATTGCAAGAACCTTGTTCAGCCTAATTATGTACAAACATGTGGTAGTGGGTGCAACCTCTGAGGTAACTGGAACCAGTGAAAGTGTACTGAGGGCGTACCCCAAAAATAAAGCCTATCTGTGGTACACACCACAAAATCATAACTGCAAGATAATTGTTCTTATTTAATAATCAACTTTTATTAAAACGTGGTACAAACAATAATACACCTTAAAATAGGTAGGTCTAGAACATAACTGTCGCGTACGGCACACTGCGAGCACGCGTCCTCATACGGGACAAAGGTTCATTCTCACACTCACAAGCGCACCCACTTTTCACCTCCGCAGAGGTCCCTCAAATAGACAGTATCTCCTCTAAAGGACAAGGATCAATACACAACTCACAAGGTGCCCCGCCCTTCACCTTCGCAAAGGTCCCTCAAATGAGTTACATCTCCCCTAAATCCGTCCCAATATACCACTGTCACGAACAGCACACAAGTGATCACGTGACTCAGATGTGCAATCGGTGTAATACACACGGCTACTCTAGCAAACTCATCTTTTGCCGGTGCAAGGTACTTCCAATGAGTTAATATTAACCCCTTACTCAATTGCAATCATATCTAAATACTGCCACCACCCGGGATAGTTATGCAAATCAAAGATAAGATGTCAAATTAATATTTGCCATGGTCCTCAGGTCCCTGTGTATTATAGAAAAAAACTATGCACTTTAACACACCAAAAATCCGTTGTAGCAAAATGTGTCCGAAAACATAAATACTCTCTCCAGAGCGTGCGACAGTTCATTCAGAGCCCAAAGCATTACTTATGTTTTTATATATATATATATATATATATCCCTGATGAAATCCGCTTAGACGGAAGAAACGCGTAGGGTCACGTGGTGGAGGCATCTACGGTGGTCGACAGCTCAGGCACAAGAACTAAGACGTCATTTCCGGATCTCTCGGCTCTCTGACTGTGGAGAACTCGTGTACAGGCTACGATCGAGGAATTCCTTCCGGGTCCACAGAGAGAGTTTGGAGCGGCAGCAGCGTTAATATTCACATCCATTTGCTGAGTACACAGCCGCTTGCAGATCGAGGAGGACTACAACAGTGTGACGCCGGCTTGGTGCATGGGCTGGTCCCATAATATGCTTTTAACTTATTGAGAAAGTGTGAGTTGGCAATTGTCGTTACTTGATGTATTAAACCTTTTTATCACTGATTTTATACAAGGATCGGGCGCTTTTTCTTCTTTTTTTCCAATAGATATCGTGGGAGGTTGGTGAGCCCAAGAAAGAAGCAGCCTGGACTTTATTTTTTCAGTATCAAGGACTCATAAGGACATTAAAGTACCATCCATTTTTCTATTATATGTTTTTTATTTCATATATGTGTTAGCATTTTTATTATTGGCACACTTTTTTACATTATTTTTTCTTTTTTACATTACATTTTTGGTAATTAAGTTAGATTATTTTTACACATTTTTTACATTACACGGTTTTTTACTTTATTTTTCCATTTTTAATTTTATACATTTTTTCTTAATTATCCATTGTTACCTCACCACTATCCTTATTTATATTGTCATACATCAGACATCTGTGCTGGGTGCATCATCTTGCTGCACGAGATCAATATACAGCAATATGGGTGTCATTGACAAGGGCGCTGTCTTTATTCCTTTTCATATATATATATATATATATATATATATATATATATATAGCACTCTGTCACCTTGTGAGATGATGATGAAATTAAAACATGATTTTATTAGGAACTCAGTAAAACAATGGGGTTTAAAACAAGAATTAAATAAATTGCAAGCGCTGTATTAACTCTGAGGATATAATGAGCCCTACAGAGAATAGTATGGCAGTCAGTGTTAGATGACCAGTGTTATGTGGATTCACTGGCCCTAGTGAGACGTTTATAAAGACATCTCCTAGGGAATGTTTATGTGAAGGAAGAATGGTAATTAACCTTAAATGTAGTGCCAACAGTATATTATGTACTGGTAGGTGCACCAAAACCAGAGAACCTTGCACAAGGCTGATATGTAATACAGCCAGGTGCCCAGATAATGGTGGTTTGTAACAATCCTGATAGGTTGTGCACCACTCCAGACCACGGACGTGTGGTTGTATAATGAGAGTGGTAATAGTAATGTGTCCGTGAGTATCAATAACACAAGATGTTGTGTGAGCTGAAGATCTGAAGTATGCAGATCTATGGCTAACACTAGTACTTAAAGGGTTAAAATACTGTGTAGCAATAGGACACTGCAGAGACTCCTAAATGGTCAGATAAGGAGATCTCAGCTAGGAAATACATTGTGTAGGACAATACCAGGTTGTCCATTGACTTAAACCTTAACCTATAAGTGTTTTACCTCTCCATTTAAGGTGAAACCACATAACACTGGTCATCTAACACTGACAGCCGTACTATTCTCTGTAGGGCTCATTATACCCTCAGAGTTAATACAGCGCTAACAATTTATTTAATTCTTGTTTTAAACCCCATTGTTTTAATGAGTTCCTAATAAAATCATGTTTTAAATTCATCATCTCACAAGGTGACAGAGTGCTATATAGGGGTTCTTTTGTACTCTGGTCTCATATATAATTAGACCCTATAAGCACCATCACCTACCATAATTTTGGCTGTAGCGGGGGTAATTGTTTAGTGTGTTTACATGTTTTTTTGGAGCAATACTCCAGTTTGCAACACGATGCATATAGTATCCCACTCATGCACGATGCATACAGTATCCCACTCATGCACGATGCCTACAGTATCCCACTCATGCACGATGCATACAGTATCCCACTCATGCACGATGCATACAGTATCCCACTCATGCACGATGCATACAGTATCTCCCACGCATACACAATGCATACAGTATCCCACTCATGCACGATGCATACAGTATCCCACTCATGCACGATGCATACAGCATCCCACTCATGCACGATGCATACAGTATCCCACTCATGCACGATGCATACAGTATCCCACTCATGCACAATGCATACAGTATCCCACTCATGCACGATGCATACAGTATCCCACTCATGCACGATGCATACAGCATCCCACTGATGCACGATGCATACAGTATCTCCCCCGCATGCACGATGCATACAGTATCTCCCATGCATGCACGATGCATACAGTATGCCACTCATGCTTTTATGTAGGTATTTTCTGCCCAAACAAGTGAAATACTGAACTGATTAATGAGAACCTATAATCTTACTGTACTTTGATAATTGGTTAAGACAATCTACATGAGTTTAGTTAAAGACCTCCCTTAGCTCCTGGCATTTTTGTGCAAATCAGGAACCAGATCACAGGAAGAAACGAGAGATTATAATCTTGCTGAGCAGGGTGAGCTGTTCATTGTGTACTATACAAAAATATGAACTCAATAATAATAGATGGTGTAAAGAATGCAAAAAGCCATTTTATATCTCAACTACTAGTACCACATAATGGTTTCCTGTACTCACCCAAGCCCTTAAAAATCAATTTAATCAAACATACAGTTTGAAAGACTCTATTGCTCCAGGAAGTCGATAGCTGCCCTTTTGTAATAATACAGTGATAAACAGTGAAAGCAGTTTCCACCCACATAAAAGAAAACTCATGACTCCTATATCAGATCAGTTTTTAAGACATCACATGAACTATGGAGATCTGATTTTTAATAATCTTTGCCCAGACTTTAAGGACAATTTTCCCTATTGCAACAACATAAACCCACCCGTCATAAACCGGCTGTGAGATTGACAGTTTTATGACACAGTAAAAACCCTCCTACAAAATGACGTTTAACTAAACCCTGCAATATCTAAATGTATTTATAACTTTCTTTAACTTATACTTACACACACGTGAGTCAAATCTATACATTCAGGCGCTCATGGCAGACGCAAAGAGACCGAACATGACCATCATCATTAATACTAAATTTAAGCGACAAATTAATATCTGTTCCCCAGTAACGGCCAGACCTCCCATATCTGGACCCCTTGCACTCATCACTCTGTCATGAATGCAAATATCAAAATTGTATACGTCAGCATCGCTGTAAAGTTTCTGATTCCATGTTTCATATCTTGGAATAGCATAGGATAGTTCCACCCCCCTGGCAATCCATAAACCCCTTCCAAAGAATGCTTTGAAAAACCTTTTGTTTATGTTAGAGTCCCTGTCTGGCAGAACATGTCCTTATCTCTAGAAAATATCAGTTTTTACCACTTGGCCTGCAAAAGGTGTTAACATACCATAAACCCTCTCTTTGTACTTTTCGCACCCAACTTCAATCAAGCCCCCACAGCTTCATGACAAGCCAGACCCCAAATATTGTATTTTCAACTTCAAATTGTAGCTCATTAACCCCTGAAGCTCCTGGGGGATTAAAATACCTAATATCTTATGATATTATCATGACAATGACAATAAAGTAACCAACACAACGAGAGACTAAAACTAAAAAGGTTAACCCCTGAAGGCTAGTCCGTCCAGGTATAAATCCTTCAGCAGGACGTGAGATACATCTCCGGCTTTGGTCCACGCGCGGCCGCGTGCGCCACCAGCCTCTTACCTGCAATCTGCTGGTCCCCGCTGCCTCCTCCCTCCGCGGCTCACTACGTGCTGTGACGCGTCAGCCGGCAACTGCTACCAGAAGGTGGTGTTCTGAAGCGTTGACGCGTCACGTGGTACGCGTGTGAGCCAATGAGGAGGTAAGGAGGGGAGCAGGGAAGGAGGGAGGCGGCCTGTTGAGCTGTGTGTGTGGCTTGTTTTTTTACTTTTGGCCGGCCCAGTTTTATGAGGGAGGAGGGAGGAGGGAGGAGGGAGGAGGGAGGAGGGAGGAGGAGGGGGGAGGACGGAGGAGGAGGGGGGAGGAGGAGGGAGGAGGAGGGAGGAGGAGGAGGGAGGAGGAGGGAATGCTGAATGCTGAGCTCCGCGTGTTGTGTTTTTTTATTTAGAGCCGGCCAATCAGAGGGGCCCTTCACTGAGCGGGAACTAGTCTGGGTGCGTGTTTCACTCTCCCCTCTGCAGACCCGCTGCCCTCGCAAACACCCTGTGTTACTGCCTGGCTTGTTTGGGAAGGAAAGTGTTTGTGCAAAGATTTCTGGTATGAGGCTCAGGGGGGAAACCAAACATATATTAGTTTGGCCGGTGTCCGTCGTGGCCCCGCCCCCTCGGCATGGCCGTGCCCACTCGGCCCGTTTTGGCCACGCCCCTCCGCACGCAAAAATGCTCCCTGTGGACCGGAGATAGCATGAAGTGCCTCTCAACGCGCCGCCTGTATGCAGTGCGGGCGCGCTGTCTGAGGCAGTGGGGCCTTAGCCGGTGATCGGAGAAAAGTCATGTTAACCACCTTGCCAAGTGCTACTTAATGAGTAATAGTCCAATATCATACTTTCGGCCCTGTGATTGGGTGCTGGTGAATTTGGCTCCATGAGCTATAGAACTCACCAATCCCTATTGTGAGAGATACAGTGTCACAATCATTCTTACTGCGGAAATGATAATAACCACCACAGAGCCTGCGCTTGGTAATTCTAACATATGATGATCAGACTGATTGAGCCTTGGTGAATTTGCCCAGTGAGCTTCAAAGCGCTTCAATCACTATGGTTATGTAACAAATGTAGCAGAAAGAGTTTCGGAATTACTATTGCGGAGGCGCGCTTTGGAAAGACACAGCAAACAAAGTATCAGCTAATAGAATATGTGTTTAAACCACAGAGTAATATGGGGACAGATCCTGAAATTGCTTAAAATAGCTGTAATTGGCTGTCAATTATTTCCCTTTGATGATACTTATTAAGGACACTGATTATTGATTGGTGTGTTTGTTTACTATAGTAGACTAACTGCAGCTCTGACATTATTTAAACACCTATATGGTAGTATAAAACAGATATTGTTAGCATGGTAGTGTGGTTTGTACAGTGAGACCCACAGGAGAGCAGTTAATTATCCCACTGCTCAGGCAAAACCCCCCCCCAACTGTCAGAGCACAGGGAGCCTGACCACATGGGCGTGATATACAGGCATACCCCGCCTTAACGTACGCAATCGGTCCAGAGCAGGTATGTAAAGTGAAAATTTACTTAAAGTGAAGCACTACCCCTTTCCCACTTATCGATGCTTCGGTACAGGTAGGGAGCCGGTATTGCTGTTCAGGACGTGCTGACAGGCGCATGCGCGAGCTGGCAATCAGCGCGTCACTACTATGGCGGTCTGTAGAGCAGAATACGTGTCGATACTCGCTAAGCGAGCGGACAGACACAGGGGTATGGTGCTATTGAAAATATGTCCTTACTCGCGAGTGTACTTAAAGTGAGTGTCCTTAAACCGGGGTATGCCTGTACATGCAAACTCTAGTAAAACCCGCCAATCAGTGGGAATCGCAGCTGATTCCAATGGTCTCTAATATGTGCAGGAGCCCGGTCGAGTGAATGTCCTGTGTGTGGCGCCCTGCTAGGTACTAATGCCTGCGCACAGGGCGGGAGCTGCCACAACTGACACTCGTATCTGTAACTGCAGAGATAGCAAAGATAGCTCTGCAAGCCATAGGATTAAATCTAACTATTAAAGCAGACGGACAAGGGAGGGTCCCTTAAAGATGCACTCAGCCTCCACTGAGTAAAAAATAATAAATATTTAATGGTACAGTATAGATAACATTATGTTAAAATGTCAGCGGCGCTTTAACACAACAGCTCAGCGTTGTGATAATATGTGCGTAATCCCCTAGAAAAAAAACAATCGTTTGATGGAGCAGCTCACTCGCTACTAAACGGAGCCGTGATACATTTTCTAATCTGTGAGGTTTCACAACACGCAATAACCCGGTAATATAATGAAATATTCACCGGGACGTCTACTTTCTGTTTGTTCTTTTCATGGAGAGTTCAATACACGTGTGAATAAATATGTTATTATAAAGATGTGTGCACTGTTCTTAATTCACCAGAGAAAGATTACTTATAATTTCAATGTAACGTGTACATGATGTGTGTGCCATCCTCTCATGCCCCAACCCTTTCCCTTTCATGTAACCCCATCTCCCCTTTCTGTGTTTCTTGGAGAAACGTATAAAAACTTTCAATAAAGAAAAAGTTTCACACATATATATATATATATATATATTTTTAATTTATTTTACTTAACCCCTTCACTGGCTGAACTATTGGCAATGCATTCCTTTGTCAGCAATGAGATGAAACAACTGGTGTTTTAAAATGCTACATTTGCAAGCAATATGATCACATATGGGGGTGATGTATATTATACAGCATTCAATGGATTGTTTCCCTTTAAATGAGTAATCCAAACAATATCCTACATGTGGTTTTTTTTTTTAACACACACACACACACACACACACTCCCTCCAACTCTCACACTCTTCCCCTTATGCTCCCTCTCTACATACACACTCTCTTTTTTTATTTAGTTTTTTTTTAAGCGAGGTGCCGGCGTGTGCGGCAAAAACTGCAGAGAGGGCATGCGCTCTTACCTTGGGGCCTGCGGTGCAGCGCCGATCCGAAGCTCCTTCCTCCTGTCTGCCGGAAGTTGAACACGACTTCCGGCGCTGACAGGAGCAGGGAGAGGAAGGATCGCAGTGACCGGGCGGCTGCTGCTGAGCTTGGGAGCCGCCGGCTCACTGCTGCGTGGGGGGCTGCCACGCCACCCTGCCTGGAACAGCTGGGAGAGATGCCTCACCCCTCCCCCCCTGGCGGCCGCGGAACCCTTGAGGGGTGCTTGCGGAACCCCTGAGGAGTGCTTGCGGAACCCCTGAGGGGTGCTTGCGGAACCCCCGAGGGGTGCTTGCGGAACCTCTTAGGGGTGCTTGCGGAACCCCTGAGGGGTGCTTGCGGAACCCCTGAGGAGTGCTTGCGGAACCCCCGAGGGGTGCTTGCGGAACCCCCGAGGGGTGCTTGCGGAACCTCTTAGGGGTGCTTGCGGAACCTCTTAGGGGTGCTTGCGGAACCCCTGAGGGGTGCTTGCGGAACCCCTGAGGGGTGCTTGCGGAACCCCTGAGGAGTGCTTGCGGAACCCCCGAGGGGTGCTTGCGGAACCCCCGAGGGGTGCTTGCGGAACCCCCGAGGGGTGCTTGCGGAACCCCTGAGGGTTGCTTGCGGAACCCCTGAGGAGTGCTTGCGGAACCCCTGAGGGTTGCTTGCGGAACCCCTGAGGAGTGCTTGCGGAACCCCTGAGGGGTGCTTGCGGAACCCCTGAGGGGTGCTTACGGAACCCCTGAGGAGTGCTTGCGGAACCCCTGAGGGGTGCTTGCGGAACCCCTGAGAAGTGCTTGCGGAACCTCTTAGGGGTGCTTGCGGAACCCCTGAGGAATGCTTGCGGAACCCCTGAGGGGTGCTTGCGGAACCTCTTAGGGGTGCTTGCGGAACCCCTGAGGAGTGCTTGCGGAACCCCTGAGGGGTGCTTGCGGAACCCCCGAGGGGTGCTTGCGGGACCCCCGAGGAGTGCTTGCGGAACCCCCGAGGAGTGCTTGCGGAACCCCCGAGGGGTGCTTGCGGAACCCCTGAGGGGTGCTTGCGGAACCCCTGAGGGGTGCTTGCGGAACCCCTGAGGAGTGCTTGCGGAACCCCTGAGGGGTGCTTGCGGAACCCCTGAGGGGTGCTTGCGGGACCCCGGTTCGAAATCACTGTATTAGATAATACCTACTACCTTTTTTTTTTATTCAATGCTTAATGCCATGTTTTATGAGTTTTAAAATACTGATAATCCTTTGATTTCTATAGAAGATTTTAAACACTTTCCAAGCAGTGCAAGAGCTTTGTAACACTTTCCTGTTAGTGATAATTTATTGCCAGTATTCCCAGCAGTTTGAGCTGCAACCTGTAATAATAGATAATGTTACCTTAGTCATATGAGAATACATTGTAGCTACTGAGTTACACTGACTTAAGAATTGATTTGAAACTGAAAGGCGGCCATTTAGTGAACCCTGGGAAGCAGGATTTTGCTGATCGTGTCTCTAAGCAACAGTTTATATATGTAACTTTTACCTTTTTGACATGGGGGTTGAAAACAGACTATTAATGGTACGCTTTGTACTGCAATCCCCTACGGCAGTGAAGAGGTTAACAAAGACTACCACGTGTAATCATACTGTGGTCTTTCATGTAAAAGTTGTAAGACACGAATAGTAGATCGTATTTCATGCACGCCTGATACCAATAGCACGAGGCTCCGTGCAGCTGTAACGGCGTTCTCTGGCAGACGAGCAGACTGATGAATACAATGTTTTGAAGACATTTATTCAGGCCGATCGCGGCTTTAATCTCCAGATGTATCTCACAGACCAGATCTGCGGCGGCTTTTGTTGAATGGGAAGTTTTTCCAGTTCCAATGTAAAGGTTCTGATGATAAAAGGGCACAAAGATCTCTAACAGAACAACGCCCCGCAGGTCCCAACACGAGAGGAACCGAACGAGCAGGAAATGGTGAAACAAGCACCCAAACTGGGGAACAATGCTCTGTGCAGCAAACTAACGCGCAGGAAAAATAATACTCGCAGTAACAAAAAGCAGCATAAAGAAAGGACCCTGTGCTCTCATAAATCCCCTGCAAAGTGCGCAGTCTCCCCAACATGGGACAAATAAAGTGGGTTCACTTCTCTCATAGTAGGATGGAGGAGCTTACATGCAAGTACTTCCCATGAAGGCCCCTAACACATACACTTAACTGCACACAAAGGCCCGTAACACTTACACTTAACGGCACACAAAGGCCCCTAGAAGTCGTGATCACCTCCGCATAACCTGCTGATCATTGGTCAAATCGGCCATTGATCTCCAAGCTTCTGTAACTGGCGCAAGGTTCAATGAGAGAGAGAGAGTGGCAGGGCAGCACCGCTCTGCTCTCACACAGGCAGGCAAAGGATGCACAACAGGTGCCGCTGGCTTAATAGGTATCAGAGGGGGGAGGGGGTGCAATTGGGGGCTTAGCTACCCCCTGCCTGATGGCGGCTCTGTGTCACTGTGACACACTGCACACACTCTCATGCAGACACACACTGACACTGACACACACTCTCTGTCTCATATAGAAATGCACTCTCTCTCATACAAACACATACACACTCTCTCTCTCACTAACACACAAAAACACATACTCCTCCCTGTCTCAGTGTGCATTGACAGCAGGGGTGGGAAGAGTATGGGAGGGCTCGGACTAGCACCAGGGGGGGGAGGGGATTTTAGGTGCCCAGGATTAATATATAAATATATACATATATAAATAAATATATATATAAGAGTACTGCGGACATCTCGCTGGTCCACCATGCACTACAAGCCTGTTAGAAAGTCTCACGAGGAGACGAAACGCGTAAGGACGACGACGCAAGTGACGTCATCACTGGTGGACCGGAAGTCTGCTAGTCGGATGCCCCACTGTTCCGGTTTGCCTATACACGGAGTGTGTGCAGCCCTGGTTCCTCCAGCTGCAGTCAGGAGCTCACAGGACACCTCCCCGCTGGCGCAGTTTGAGGAGGAGAAAGGACTGTCAGAGTACCGACACTGTGCAGGGGATCCAGCGAGTTGTCCGCAGCACTTTGTGATATGCTATCACTGCATGCCTGGTTTTATTATACCTCTGTGAGTGAGCTTTATTCCCTCTACCTTTTATATTAAAGTAAATACAGTATCACACTATGGGCCGTGCGCTTTCTCTTTACTTTTATCTATAGGTCCTGGAGCTGGTTCTCCCTTTTGAAAGCAGCCGGAGCCCGGATTATTTTTGGACTTTAGCCAGTGTGAACTGAAAGGGGACTGGTACCTCACTATATCTTTATATATTTTTATTGTTTTTGTGCAATTTCAGTTATATTATTATTTTACAATCATATATGTGGTTATGTCTAACTAGTGTTGAATGTGCTATTATATTATATATAAGACCCACCTTAAGACACACTTGCTTAAAGAAGCATACGAATAGCACTGTGGATATTCTGAACACATGATACATAAAGCTTGGCCCCCTGCAGACGCACTTACCAGAACTCCCTCCTCCTGTCTCTGTACGTTCTCCCTACCTACCAATTAAACTGTAAGCTCCTCGGAGCAGGGACTCTTCTTCCTTAATGTCTAAAGCACTTATTCCCATGAGTTGTTATTTATATTATCTGTTATTTATTTGATTACCACATGTATTACTGCTGTGAAGCGCTATGTACATTAATGGCGCTATATAAATAAAGACATACAATACAATACAATATTTGCTCCTACATTTACTCATTAGTTCCATTGAGTATATAGGCGCAGCTTGTATTTATATATATATATATATATATATATATATATATATATATATATATATATATATATGTGTGTGTGTGTGTGTGTGTGTGTGTGTGTGTGTGTGTTTGTGTTATATATAAGCACAATGATCCACACATATTTGCACTTAGAAACTCACACAAGATGCACACACACACACCTGCATGTGTTTACATACTGTAGTATACTGCACTCTGCTGAACTTGTAAATCTGTTTTGCTCATATAAGTGTGCACTGCCCGCCTGATAGTGTGAGCAAAGCATGCGGCACGCGCTGCGGTGCAAAACACGCGGCACGCGCTGCGGTGCAAAACACGCGGCACGCGCTGCGGTGCAAAACACGCGGCACGCGCTGCGGTGCAAAACACGCGGCACGAGCTGCGGTGCAAAACACGCGGCACGCGCTGCGGTGCAAAACACGCGGCACGCGCTGCGGTGCAAAACACGCGGCACGCGCTGCGGTGCAAAACACGCGGCACGCGCTGCGGTGCAAAGCACGCGGCACGCACTGCGGTGCAAAACACGCGGCACGCGCTGCGGTGCAAAACACGCGGCACGCGCTGCGGTGCAAAGCACGCGGCACGCACTGCGGTGCAAAACACGCGGCACGCATCATGCAGCACGCACTGCGGTGCAAAGCATGCGGCACGCATCATGCAGCACGCACGGCACTACTATGCACAACAGATTATTTGAATGATTCGGTTTACACGAGAGACACTGCTGGTTGCAAAATCAATTAAAAAGAAGAGACAAAGATCACAAGATGGTTCCCTGCTGTTTTATGGGGTTATCCCGCTAAACAAACCGGTATAATCCTCGCAGCGCAAAGCGAAATAAATTACTTTTAAGACAGAAACAAAAATGTTTCTAAAAACTGAGATTCCAGTGATGTGGCCCATTTAACACAGTGTGACACGGCACCACTCTATGCAGGCGCGGACCTTGGGCAGTGAACAGAACAGATAAATGTGCTACATTTGTGAATGTTTTGTCCAGCAGCTGAATGCCTCCTCCATAATGTGACTGCCTAAATTACAGCCCATCCACCCGTCCCGCAGCAAAGACTCACATCCCACGGTATCTGTATCAGGGAACCCATGTAATAATACGTAGCTGGTGGCTGTGTGCAAGCAGCACATTGTTTCAATTCAATGCGTGTTATTTGAAGTTTATTCCAAGAATTCTGCCTTTTGAGTCTTAAAGAATCATTTCAAGTTCAAGGTGAGATGGAAGCGTACACCCACATAAAGTAACAGTCTACTGCAGATATCCCTGCTTCAGCACAGGTGATGCAGTCAAAGGCTGAGCCACTGATTGAGCCACCTGTGCTGAAGCGGGGATATCCTGAAAACCTGACCTGTTTGTGGCTCTTGAGGTCTGCTACTCTGTATTCGATGCTATGCATTAAGACAAAAAACCATTACCATTTTGATATTAAATGACACCTAGTTATTCGGAATGTATCTTCCTCAGAACATAATAAAGGAACATATGTCCTTACTTTTCTGTGCATTAATAAACACACATAATAATCAGATAGCCCAATAGAACTGATTGCGCTGTAAGGGGACAGCCAGTGGCGGCAGGTGTCCTATTGAGTAGCACCACTTAGAAAATATGGCCCACATTTTATATTCTTTTTTCATAAATGAGTTCCGAATTTTTTTTATTTATTTTGCTACATTGTTTTTCAATGATGCTCTCATTGTTTATTAATGAACACAACAAAATGAAATTGATGACATACATTAGGGCTTATTTTCGTTGTTTTTTAAAGCTTTTAGTATAATTTGTGCCTCTAGCCTAACCCATGATGAATAAAAACTGGGTATGGAAAGCGACCACAATGTATTGTTTGGGAAGACATAACAAGCAGAAGATATCAACATTCATACATAATAAATGACTTTTCAGATGGGTGTGATGACTCTGGAATGTGTCCCTTAATTAGTGCCATGTATAACAATTAAAGTGTAGAACTGCTGCAGGAAAATGTTAGGGCTTCTTACAGAGAAACAAGATAAAAGCCACGAGAGACACACAAGATAGCATCTGCTGCAGTTTATGGCAACTAAAACACTCTTGTTTATGTCACTTTACTGGTGAAAGGTGATGCCCAAAAAGCACTGTGAGTGAAACCCCTGATTGTGAGTAGAACTCACGTTTCTCCCAGTGCTGTGTGTTACCTGCAGGATCGAGCACTATAGGAAGGGCCCACTTTGTATAAGTGACTGGCCTCATACAATCTGTATCTAAAATAGTATCCTACGGTGCCACAAATAGTAACAATTAGGCTTTGAGAGCCACCTTTAATATACTGTTAAACTGTCTTGCCAGTGCTGGAGATTTGTCTGCTTATAAACTATAAACAGGACTATAATCTTCTCCAGCACGGGGAGGACCGTTTTACAGAATACTCAATAGGGGACTGAAGAATGGATTCATCACAGGTCCATCGTTCTGACATGCATCAGTAACCTGTAAAATGATCAAATTTGCAAAATCAAGTCACAGGATCAGTGAAATATTAAAACCTGCTTCTTCTAGTTTTTGCTACTATTGTCACTATTGTTTCTGCCAGGGCCATCCGTGTGATATACAAGTATGTGATTATGCGTAAATAGGTTCCAGTATTTGCATTAATATATCTGATTTCTTGCCTGTCTAGTTCAATGTCTTTGTGATACTGATCATACAATATATTCTTACCTAAAACCGCCATAACGGTCTTCATCAGTTTTATTGGCGTCCTTCTCCGACTTATCGACCCAGTGGTGTGAGGAGACAAGACATTGGTTTTCCTCTTGACGTAGATGTAGATTCTCAGGTATACCACCACCATGATGAAAAAGACAGCCAAGTTTGAGACTGTCCAGAAAGTTAGATAACTCCTGCTATATATGGGGGCCAGAGAGGAGCAGGTTGTGATGTTGCAGATACAGTTCCAGCCCAGGGTGGGTACAGCACCCATAAAAATGGCAATAACCCAGACCAGTAAAATTAGACAAGTCACCCTTCTTTTCGTAAGGTTGCTGTGAAGTCTCATTCGCATGATGGACATGTGTCTCTCGACCGCTATGACAAATAGATTAGCCAGTGATGCGGACATACTAGTGTCCAGAAGACCTTGACGCAAGAACCATCGGTGGACAGTTAGCGTTTTAGACACGGGCCCAGTATGGAACATTAGGAACACGTAGGCAATCCCGGCAAAAAAGTCTGCGGCGGCTAAGTTGGCGAGCAGATAGTAGAATGGGTAGTGAAATCGTTTGTTTTTAACCACTGCGGCTATGACCAACGAGTTCGAGACGAAAATGAAGAAGCAGCAAAATGCTCCAAAGCACAAGACGACGACGAGCTTTGTCCCGGACCAGTCGTCCTCTGTCTGAGAGTTGGTCTGATTGTAGAAAAAGTCCATGCGCTTATCATAATGACAGATGTTCATCCTGAAGAAGGGCCTCGCATCCTGAGGGAGAGACAAAGCACACATATACCGGTCAAGGATTTCTACCAATGCATCATTTGTTGACCACACCCGCACGTGTATTCTAAAATGAACATGTTGCAGTATATAGCGATGGCAAGCATAATTACACATCAAACCCTTTTAAATCAAGACAATAGTGACAGTTGCAAACTTAATGTGCCACCTCTAATTTCTTCTAATCCCTTCTAAACACCAGGAGAGCAGCGGTTACTAGTGTGGGCTGCAGAGCAGAACAAACATGTCCTATCTAGCCAGGAATCCTGTGATAAGGAGATGTATCCCGGGGGTGAGGGGGGTGAGGGGAGAGGACGTTCTGCAGCCCATTCTGCCTCCCCAGTTAGCTCCAATTTCTCATTTGTATGAGGGATGTACTGTATGTCGTTCAGCTACCTTACCCTATAGATATAAACAGTTTGTTATCCTCCTTTACTCGCAGAGGGATCTGCAATACATTTGTAAAGAACTTGCAATGGGATCATGCGGTGGAGATCAGAATTCATATTGATATTCCAGTATTTAATCCAGATGGAATGGATATTTACGGACTATGCCAAAAATAGTGAAAGATACTCCAATATTGTAACTAAATAAAGATCCATCTAATCATGCTTTTGAAAAAGACGTTATTTTTTTGAAAGATTTCCCACTATATTATTTGCATTCAGGAACGAATCCTTGAGATAGAAACATTTCCTTGGTTCAGACTGCACAGTGATGGCAGCACGAGGTTCTATTGCAGCATTCACAGCATTGTACCTATTCGGAGTGGTGCTTTCGGGAGTGTGCATTCACTTTAGCTTGGAAATAGAAGAGCCTGTAACACTGATTATAACACACCCTTTCAGAACCATGTCCCTCATTTTTACATTGTTGAACATTTCTGTATTTGAAAGTTGGGCCAGTTAGGAAGTAGCCTCGTTCTTGCCCGTCACGTTCCTTCTGCGTTGTGTTTATCACACACGGTTACCTTTCCCATCAGGGCATGTTACAATGTGCTGATGTCATTCATCTGATTATCCCTGAGCAGTGTATACTGTGGTTATACCCCAGGGCCGCAGACCCATCATATATATATCTCCTAAGGGGTCTCCACTTTGTATAGGGGCACGGCTCTACCTCCAGTTCTCCGAAGAGGCCAGATGAGAAAACATGGGGGTGTAGAAGGGCCACAAGCTCATTGCAATGTCCTTTTAGATACATTTAAAGACTTTATAAATGATTGTATGTTTAAAAAAACAGGCGTTTATAATATCTGTGCCATATATATATGTTTACATTACTTTAACTTACAAGTGAGTGTCAGAGTGACACATTGCACTTAGCTGCCTAAGCCACTGGTGTGACATTAGCAGGAGAGTCCGCAGGGCGCCGGTGTCAGAACCTTGTACTAGTTTCCACTCACACCAGTTACAGCGGAATAGATTTGGACACATGAATGAAGGATATAACAGCATGCATCATTCATTAGTCTTCCCCTATATTCCCATTTATTTTTATGCGTGTTTTACACTCCACACGAGTCCTGGGAATAAATATCTCAATATATATCTCACTACAACAGGATATTTACTACACATCTGATTAGGATACTTTTGTGTTCTGAAAAGACTGTGCACGGTTTATAAAGAACCCAAATGTAGATCTAGTTACATAGTTACATAGTTACATAGTTACATAGTTACATAGTTACATAGTTACATAGTTACATAGTAGATGAGGTTGAAAAAAGACATCAAGTTCAATCTATGCTAAATTTAGACAACAGATACTTATCCTATATTTGTATTTACACTATATTGATCCAGAGGAAGGCAAACAAAAAACCCCAGTGACACATCATCCAATGATATCTCATTAGGGGGAAAATAAATTCCTTCTTCCTGACCCCAAATAATGACAATCGGATAACTCCCAGGATCAACATCCTTCCCATGTTTACTTATTTGGTATATCCCTGTATGCCTTTCCTTTCTAAAAAGACGTCCAACCTTTTTTTTAAACGAATCTATTGTATCTGCCATCACAGCCTCCATGGGTAATGAATCCCACATTGTAACTGCCTTTCCTCTAACCTTAAGGGATGCCCCCGAGTACTTAGTACTGCCCGTGGGATGAATAGCTATTTTGAAAGCTCCTGTACTGTACCCGAATATATTTGTATATAGTTATCATATCCCCGCTTAGGCTGCGCCCCAGTGTCCCGGCTGCACGTGCATCAGAGTGCCTGGCGGCGCGTGCACAGATTAAAGCCGCGATGTGCGGGGGAGCGATGGGAAGCGTGGGGGCGCCGCCATGACTGGGGGGACGGTGGCCATGACAGAGGGCATGGGGGGGCACACGCCGACCATGTGATTGCGTTGTTGCAAGGGAAGACAAAATTCTTATCTTCCCTGCCAGCGGTCGCATCATCGCGTTTTGCGCGCCCACACACACACGGCGACTGGGGTTTGTCCCATAGAGTGCTGTGCTCTGGTGTGTCGCGAGCACGCCGTATCGGGCACTGCAGCGGTCACCGGGGACTCGGCCTTAGATGCCTCTTTTCTAATGTAAATAAATCTAATTTGGCCTCTCATAAGTTAGATTGTCCATCCCCTTTATTCATTTGGTGGCTCTTCTCTGCACTCTCTCTAATTCCATAATGTCTTTTCTAAGGAGTGGCGCCCCAAATTGTACTCCATACTCAAGGTGTGGCCTTACTAATGCTTTGTAAAGGGGCATAATTATTGATTACAATCAATAACAAATTACAACCAATATCCTATTACAACCTATATTCAGTATTTCAAATGATTCAAACCACCTATGACTCACCTTGCAGGTGCGGTCTGGCAAGAATTAAATTCCTATGTTTATGTATATGGTATTAGTAAAAAGATATGAATGTATGAAAAGCACACCAACATGTGAGATGTGCGTCTGCATGGAGTTTGCCTAAGTATTTTATTCAGTACTTCTTAAAGACGCAGTCCCCTTTAGGCCCCAAAAGAACCAATACCAGTCCTACATACTGGAACTGGACAGTAACTTTAAGGTGACAGCACTTGGCCGGCATACCTAGGCAGCAGGAATGCTTAGAAAATAACCAGGGAAACTCGTATACCGAAAGTGTTGTGCTACAATAACATGTGGACAATGGCACTGCTCACCTGCACACAGGAGCATCACGGGTTCAGGTAAACCGTGTGTGCCTCACACAAACCTACACTTCCAGTCTATGCAAAAAAAAGGTGTACCACACTTCTATTTATATAAAAATATTATTTTATTATATCATAATTAAAAGTCTATAAAGTGGACAAGCAGCATGAGATAACACAAAATAATAATGGCTGCGTTACGGCCTTAAGGCCGGAGGATGAAAGGCTTGTAAGGCTGAAACGCAGCCATTATTATTTTGTGTTATCTCATGCTGCTTGTCCACATTATAGACTTTTAATTATGATATAATAAAATAATATTTGTATATATATACTCAGTGAAGTAGGCCTTACATTTTTTTAAATAATTATTATTATTGTGTTAGCAATGCATAAAGATTATTCAGAAATGAGTGAAATTAAGCTCATATTGTTAATTCTTTAACATGACCGTCTTTCATGAGGGGTTTTGTTAAACTCGGCTTTAATGCGCAGAACTTCAAGGGAGGCGGCTGGCTCCAATTTTATTTATCTCTAATTGGTGACCTGTCAAAGACAGAAGGCTGTAAAATATACACAAACAAGCACATATCTGCCTTCTCATCTCCCACTCGACACAGCAGGGGTAATTAGGTACACACACACACACACAAACACAGAATGGGACTCGCATTGTGAGATGTACACACACACAAACACACACACACACACACAGAATGGGACTCGCATTGTGAGATGTACACACACACACACACAGAATGGGACTCGCACTGTGAGATGTACACACACACACAGAATGGGACTCGCATTGTGAGATGTACACACACACACACAGAATGGGACTTGCATTGTGAGATGTACACACACACACAGAATGGGACTCGCATTGTGAGATGTACACACACACAAACACAGAATGGGACTCGCATTGTGAGATGTACCCACACACACACAGAATGGGACTCGCATTGTGAGATGTACACACACACACACACACAGAATGGGACTCGCATTGTGAGATGCACACACACACACACACACACAGAATGGGACTCGCATTGTGAGATGCACACACACACACACACACACACACACACACACAGAATGGGACTCGCACAGTGAGATGTACACACACACACACACAACAGAATGGGACTCGCATTGTGAGATCTACACACACACAAACACAGAATGGGACTCGCATTGTGAGATGCATACACACACACACAACAGATTGGGACTCGCACTGTGAGATGCGCACACACACACACACAAAAACAGAATGGGACTCCCATTGTGAGATACACACACACAACAGAATGGGATTCCCATTGTGAGATACACACACACAACAGAATGGGATTCCCATTGTGAGATACACACACACAACAGAATGGGATTCCCATTGTGAGATACACACACACACAACAGAATGGGATTCCCATTGTGAAATGCGCACACACACACACAACCGAATGAGACTCGCTTTGTGATGTGCACACACACACCAGAATGGGAATCCCATTGTGAGGTGCACACACACACACACACACAACAGAATGGGACTCGCTTTGTGTGCACACACACACACACACACACACACACACCAGAATGGGAATCCCATTGTGAGGTGCACACACACACACACACACACACACACACAACAGAATGGGACTCGCATTGTGAATTGTGCACACACACACAAACACACAACAGAATGAGACTCACATTGGCTATTAGTTGCGGAGAGATTTAAATGATTAACTGGCTTCTTACTTTCAACTGTTTTTCATTTTACTAAAATCTCTATATCCAGACAAAATAATTTACAGTCGGTCTTCCACTGTGACGTGGCAGCGGGTGCAGATCTGGCCACTGTGACGTGGCAGCGGGTGCAGATCTGGCCACTGTGACGTGGCAGCGGGTGCAGATCTGGCCACTGTGACGTGGCAGCGGGTGCAGATCTGGCCACTGTGACGTGGCAGCGGGTGCAGATCTGGCCACTGTGACGTGGCATGCGGGTGCAGATCTGGCCACTGTGACGTGGCATGCGGGTGCAGATCTGGCCACTGTGACGTGGCATGCGGGTGCAGATCTGGCCACTGTGACGTGGCATGCAGGTGCAGATCTGGCCACTGTGACGTGGCAGCGGGTGCAGATCTGGCCACTGTGACGTGGCAGCGGGAGCAGATCTGGCTTGTCTCCTGTATGTCACGGATTGAATGATACGAGGCAGCATTCTCCTGTGAGATTAGCCACGTTCTTATTATCCTGTGAGATTAGCCACTTAAATTCTGTGAGATTAGCCACGTTTTATTTCTCAATATTGCGTGCAGCGCGATTCACAAAGCAATGATAACACTGCAGTATCGCGCTTAAAAGGCTTTTTATCATCAAAACACAGTCATTGCTAAAAAAAAATGCGCCATAAAGGCATTTATCTCACTTAAAAACACTTATCACTGCTTTGTGCATAACCCCCTATGTGAGGCAATGCTAAAGATCAGTGAAAGTTGACATATCTGCAACACTCTGTGTCAGGAGGAGCAACTTCAGTCCTCAAGGGCCATCAACAGGTCAGGTTTTCAGGATATCCCTGCTTCTGCACAGGTGGCTCAATCAGTGGCTCAGTTGAAGACCTGTGCTGAAGCAGGGATAGCCTTAAAACCTGACCTGTTGGTGGCCCTTGAGGACTGAGGTTACCCAGCACTGGTCTATATGTACAACTCAAAATAATTTTATTTTAAGGGTTCAATCCCTTTGGGGAAAAAAATTCAGAGTGACCTAAGAATTTCTTCCTAATTCACTATACTCACTTAATCATGAAAGAAATGTAGAAAGAAGAAGTGAGCCTCTCCGAGAAATTTCAGCACGAAGACGGTTTGTATTAGTGTCTCTAAGGGAGCGCTGGCATTGAAGAAGAATAAGCACAATAAAAGCTTTTGAGAGCATGCTGTGCCCATGAGATGAGTGGTTACAGCACAGTTTTGACTTCACGTTTTTTGGATGATTGTAGGCCTTGAAATATTGTGGCTTTAAAAAGAAGTTCAAATTTAGAGCCTTGCGACAAAGGCCTTAATTTTCGCGTCTCGTAGGGAGGTTTCTCTATAACAAAATAAAAAACCAGAATGGAGTGGTAATGTGGAGGCGATTCTATAAATTCCTTTAGGATGTTTCTTTTAGATCTTTCCAACTTTATTCTGCATTATCCACCGGGGCCTAAATACATCCTAGAATACTGAAATTTACATTAGACTATAGTGAGTGTAACTAAACGAGAATATTTAATGTAGATTAAACATCTGCATGTCTTTGTATATACACATACACACACACACACAACATATATATAGAGATATATATATCACAGAAGACAGGGCACTCACTAATGGAAAACCACGGGGTGCGCTCCGTCCCTGGAAGGATAAATGGGCAGATGGAAGGAAAGCGACTCCCTCCAATATGAGTTTATCACTCAACGTTTCGGCTCTCACAGGCAGTGCCGCCAACAGGGGGGGACAAAGGGTACTGGCGCCCCGGGCCCCACCATTTCTGTTGGCGGCCCTGCTCACAGGACCCATTTTCAAGATTATATAAACACATATATGCACTCCTGCCCCACAAACACACTCAAATACATATCAAAGTAGAAATGTTTTGTAATGTGTGCAGCTGGAGACACTTTCATGTGGAGGCGTTCTGTACAAGACGGTTACATGGGAGTTTTCTTTTTGAATTGTCCTCCTCCTACACAAGAGAAGCTGGCGGGGCCGGGACATGGACTGAAACGATGTAGCAGACACATTTCTCCTCTGGTTTGCTTGAACATGATCACGTTTGCGATCGGTGAGTCACTGGCAGTCACTCACTTGCCAAAAGAGCCGGGAGTATTTATCTCGGATCCACACCCTGGAAAGTTAGAGGCAGTGGTTTGTGATCCCGTGAGATAAATCCGAGGGACGTGCCACGTTAATAATTATACCTTTTATTCGTGGCACTGACATTGATGGGCCGTCCAATGACACAGTTCCCACCAGTTGAATCAAATGCCCGAGTCTAAATAGGTTAACCTTCATTTGCTGTAACTTTTTAGTGCCAGGTGGCTACGCGAGCTACACATGGGGCCCCACGTGTGGCACCCTGCGTGTTTACCTGCTAGTTGTCTGGTAAATAAGCTCGCTGGTTTTGGTTTCCTCCAGTTGCCTGACCACAAGAGGGAGCCATTGCTGCCGTCAAGCTGTGTGGTAACTCCTCCTTTGCCAGCACCTCTCTCAGCCCCAGTCGCTGGTGATATTTAATGCCTGGGGGGGATGGGAAGCAGTTTCTGCCTGTGTGCCTCCCGCGGTCTTCTGAGGGTCAAACATATGTCTGTATTTGTTCACGACTATCTATATGCACATAGAAATGTCTATATGTGTATGCTATGTATATGCATGCCTCTATTTGACACCTATATATGTGTGTGTGTGTGTGTGTGTGTCTGTATGTGTGTGTATATATATATATATATATATATATATATATATATATATATATATATATGTATATATATATATATATATGTATATATATATATATATATATATATATGTGTGTGTGTGTGTATGTATATGTATGTATTTGTATGCAGGGGCACCTATATATGTATATACATCATGAGTGTCTTTCTGCAGGCGTGTGCCCCAGTGCCTGTATATATATATATATATATATATGCATTGCAAAATATGACTATATGATGTATGCTTATACATAAGTGGCTATTTGTGTATGCATGGCACCTATGTATGTATAGTTATGAGTGTCTTTGTATATGAATGTCCATATAATGTGTATGTAAAGTATGTATTTATATGCATTGATGTCTATGGAAGTGCAAGTATGGGCCCTAAGTACTGTATGTGCAGTATTTGTTTGTCTGCATAGGTGTCAATGTATTTATATATGGTTAAACATGGATATCTAACCATGTACAAATGTGTATGCAATATACTGTATGTCTGTGCATATATGAGTGTCAATATATGTGAGCATGTGTATAGACATGAATATGTGCCTAAGCATGTATGTCTGTGTACTATATACAGTATATATACAGTATATATATATATATATATATATATATATATTAGATTGTAAGCTCTTCAGAGCAGGGACTCCTTTTCCTAAATGTTACTTTTAAGTCTGAAGCACTTCTTCCCTTTGTTTTATTTATGTATTGTATGATTGTAACTATTACTGCTGTGAAGCACTATGTACATTAATGGCACTATACAAATAAAGACATGCATACATATATACAATCATACATGCATCAGTCTCTATCTCTCTATGTATGCATGTATATATGTATGTTGCAGACCTGTCTAAGACATGCAAATGAGTATACATGAATATTTACAGTTGCTTTATATATATATATATATATATATATATATATATATATATATATATATATATATATATATATATATATATAGCCTCTCTTGCATTCCCAGTAAAATCAACCCCACACTGATGAGACCCATCAAGGTCGAAACAGCTGTCTGTGGGTGGTTTTCTGGGTATGCACCTTAACCCTGGCTGTGCTCAAAGCTGTGACCATGCAGCAAGCTTAAGCCTATAGGGAACCATGTTAAAAATGGTTATTGAGGCAAAAAGTGACACTGTGTGCTCATTTGCATATCATTTCCCAGAATCCCTTGCTGCAGTGGAAGTGCTGTATGCTGGGTGATAATGGGGAAAGGCGGGGTTGCAGACCTGCCTAAGACATGCAGATGAGCATACAGCTATATTTGCTTTCCTGTGGAGGGTTTTTGTCACTTTTTTTACTCACCATAACTTAACTCAGTATTATGGTTTAGCCTATCCCATAGCCTCTCTTGCATTCCCAGTAAAATCAACCCCACATATATATATATATATGTATGTAAATACAACTGTATGGTCATCTGCATGTCTTAGGCAGGTCTTATATATATATATATATATATATATATATATATATATATATATATATATATATATATATATATATATATATATATATTGTGTGGGCGCATGACTGTCTTTTGTTAGTGTGTTTGTATGCATTTATATGTGTCTATGTCTCCATGTGTTATATATATATATATATATATATATATATATTATAATATAATATATATATATTATAATATATATATGTGTGTCAGTAAATGTGCACCTATGTATATATATATCTGCAAGAATTGTAGTACAAAATATACTGTATTGAGAGTGCGTGTACGTGTGTGAACAATATATGTTTGCACAGGGCCCCACGCTTGCTAAAGCCAGCCAAAAGAGTTAACCTCCGTAAAAATTAGAGGGACATACAAATACTGATACTAATCATGCTGCAGGTGTGCGTGCTGTTATCCATCTAAATGTACAGCATAAGTGGTCCTTTTCCAAGCCTTTGTACCCCCTTGATCAGAATATGCAGAGGTTACGTTGGATAGGTATTCTTGCAAAGCCACAAAGGCAAAGTGCATATTCAATAATAAAATACAATTCTACTGACTTTTCATGTAGATTTATTATACTATACTGTTTCTCTTTACGTATTTCAGTTATGCAGAACAGAAAAAGCCCTATATACCTCAGTGAGATTCTGCAATACAAATGAGAATTTCCTCTCTAGCTGAACATTGTGGTTCAGTTATAAGAGATGTGAGACTTTCTGTAACGTGACCCTGGTATAATAACAGGCAGATAATGAGCTGATCTGTGCCCTGATCAGTAGGGATTCCTGATTAATATTTCTTGCAGATTAATACTGTAAATTGCAGGTCCCTTTAGCAATGACGAGTTAATCTGTTGGGGAGTTACTCATCAACGGGACTTTGCCAGGGCAAAGCTTAAGTAATTTATGACAGAGCAGACAGACACTAAGCATGATCCCATGTCATTACCACAGTGTCCTGGGAGGGTATTATTTAAATACCCCCATCAACCCCGCTAAGACCAGGCACAGGAGAGGTGGCACAGTGTAATGAATGTATCTCTCATTAACTCACTGCATGTGCCTCAACAACAAAAACTTCCCTTTCACAAACTATTTACTGTGCTGGGAATGGTTGTGCCCCTCTGAATAACAAGGTGAGCCTGCCTTAATAAGGCACAATAACTAACTGGTGCCTGTAACAGCCAGGAACAGACACGGAGAGAGATGCACCAACTCACCCTTAAGTTGGGACTTCTGTCGGTCACTTGCCCGTGAGCCTGCAGCAGGTACCAGGCACAGGTGATGGTGCCAGCATGTCCCCCATCCGCTCAGGCTCGGGCAGTGCTGCCAGCATGGTGCAGCCCAGGCAGGTTGGGAAGCTATGAATGAAGTCCAGCCTGGGAGACGGTATAGGGAGGGTGTGATCACGTGACCCGGGGTGGTGTATGTCTGCCCTTGCAGCATGGGCTGGGAGAGGAGGAGGAGGAGGAGGAGGAACACACTGTGACTGCAGCTTGCAGCCCTTGTACTTGTCCCACCCCACGCACCAAACAACTTTCCTCTTCCCTCCCAGATTAGCTCATCACCCAGAGACTTGCACTGGAGGAGGAATGAGTGCAGTGCTCCAGCCACCAGGACCAGCTGGGCAGCCTGTCTCCTGCAGATCCACTTCATTAGGTAGCTGGATCTCTGGATCTCCTTGTCAGAGGATCTCAAACTTTTCATTTCGAGTATTAATAATAATAATAATAATAATAATGAGGGAGTGAGTGTGTGTGGTACAAACATAAAGTGTATATCAAAATAATCAGATATCTCATACCAAACTCGTCTCCATCACAGAGAGCTCCTGTCCTCAGACATTGCTTTACACGCTTGGGATATATTATATGTTCTCACACTCTCCTCCTCTTTAGGATGAGAAGGAACCAGTCTAATATACGAAGGAACCAGTCTAATATACAGAGAAACCAGTCTAATATACAGAGAAACCAGTCTAATATACAGAGTTTCCATCTGCTGCGCTTCTCTGTTTTCTGTACATTCACCAGGGTGCGGGAGAGACATTATGTGGGTGTAGGAGAGAAATGGAAACAGCATTTTAGGGCAGATAAGATGCCACTTGGCTCTGCTCTGCCCACTTCCTACTGTATGTAAACCGAAAACTATACAGAAGGAAAAATAAGGCCTTCCGCCCCTCAACTTGTTCTCTGTCAGGGTGACCAGCAGCACATTACAGCGATTATACACGGTGTAATGTAGCACTTTGTGCTGGTACACACTATTCCCATGTTGTTAACTTTTTAAATAGTACAGTATATATAGATTCAAGGTCAGTAGCACTGCCAACCCAGAACTAGGGTAACAAACGGGTTAACAAGTGATAGGACAAGCGTGCTAACAATGCGTTAACAGCGTTTCCTCATAGTGATAAGGGAGAAAAGATTCATGAAGCACTTTGGGCCTGCTCACTAACGTTGCCCCCATATTAACAATGGCCATGCTTATTCACCCAACATCATATACATGTCAAAGTGCAGAACAAACAGGGAGCGTGTAAAGGCAGGAAAAGAAAGAGAAAAGGACACACACAAGTCAGATCAGGGGGGGAGGAAGTGTGTGTGTGTGTTTGTGTGTATATATCTATAAACAACTTGTGAGCACATTCACGTCTTAGACAGGTCTGCAACCCTGCTTTTATAGGGATTCTGGGAATTACAGGCGAATGTGTGTGTGTGTGTGTGTGTGTGTGTGTGTGTGTGTGTGTGTGTGTGTGTGTATATATATATATATATATATATATATATATATATATATATATATATATATACACATACATGCTAATGTTGGTACAATGAAGGATTATTCTTGAAGTAAGCACATTTTTGGAGTTGAGGTTTCGCATTGTACAAGTCTGTGCATGCATCAATTCAACTGCACTTAGCAAAACATGATCGTCTGGTTTTATGCAGCGACTGAATTCAGGAAGCACAATGCTGCGATGATGAAATGAAAGGGACGGGTTCATAGTTAAACCAGCACCTGGCAGGGCTCAGTAAATGTGACCCCTGTATTGTGTTAATGCTTTGCATGGCACTTTAGTAGTAGCAGCTAATGCTATAGGGAATGGCTGTGAAACCATTAATCCCATCAATGAAAGACCATCTGCGATGCTTTGTAAACATTTCTGCTCAGACCCCAGTGCTTAAAGACTACAGGATCGTTGTAATCGTGTTTACTACTACAGATCCTATTACTTCCATTCACAGTGTAATAAGGAGAGGAAATGCAGTATACAGTACTTTATCTGATGGCATGTAACCAACTCAAGATACTGTTACCAATTACTAGCTGCTAAGCTTTGCGGGCCTGATCTAAGTGTTCTACATTAGCATTCTCAGGTGAAAATCAGCTGAATGATCCAGACAGTTATGAACATCCATACGCTGTCTCCGCGTCTCCCCTGCTGAAATCCCTCTCCTGGCTTCCTATTAAATCCTGTATTACGCACACAATACTGTACTCCTATCTTTTAAGGGTGTACACTCTTCTGCCCCTCCTTACATCTCAGCCCTAATATCTCGCTATGCACCATCCCGACTCTTGTGTTCTGCTCAAGGATGTCATCTCTCTACCCCTTTTGTATCTAAAGTCCTCTCCCGCCTTAAACCTCTCACAGACTGCCCCACACCTCTGGGATGCCCTTCCGCTCAATACCCGACTAGCACCCTCTCTATCTAGACATTTCTTAAAACACACCTCTTTAATGAAGCATATGGGTAGTTCCGCTGGCTGATACTATACATCTCAGATGCACTGATTTTGGCCACTTGCAGACACACTTCCCATAACACCCTCCTACTGTCTGTGTATGTGATCCCTACTTAACACTTAAGATCGTAAACTCTCCAGGGCAGGGACTCCTTTTCCTAATGTTACTTTTATATGTCAAGCGCTTATTCCAGTGGTTCCCAACTTCTTTTGGTTAAGGAACCCCATGTGAAATTCTGAGGAACCCCGGACCCTCTCTAATAGCGCGTCTGAGATCAGATGCATTTTAAGGAACCCCAACCCTCTCTAATAGCGTGTCTGAGATCAGATGCATTGTATGGAACCCCAACCCTCTCTAATAGCGTGTCTGAGATCAGATGCATTGTATGGAACCCCAACCCTCTCTAATAGCGTGTCTGAGATCAGATGCATTGTATGGAACCCCAACCCTCTCTAATAGCGCGTCTGAGATCCGATGTATGGTAAATTCTTCTGTATTTGGCACAATTTTAAAATGACCTGATAATTACAGGGACCCCTTCTTGACAAACACTGGCTTATTCCCATTATGGGGTTATATTACGTCACGTGTATTACTGCTGTTCAGCACTGTGTACATGGACGGCACAATATAAAAAGATGTACATATATTCCCTGTAATCTTTCTTCTGATATTAAAATGCCTTGAATAGATGCAGTCTCGTAATGAATTGGTCTGTGTGGGGAAAAATTAATACCTGTCATTCTTTTTCACATAGGAAATAGGAACTCGGTTAATAAACTTTTCTAGGTTGAAAAGGTAGGCTGCACTCCAATTAAGAAAAACTTGCATTTGAAGGTCTTCATATAATGTAACGTGTGCTTAATTTATCAAGAAAGGTCAATGTCAACGAAATCATAAAGCTAAATTATACAAAAGTAATGTTTTTCTGCTGTATGCTGCCATATTCTTTCAAATACATTCTGGGCAAGCTACCCATCTATCTGAACAAGCTCCTCACCCCTACCACATGCAGCACTTATCTGAGATCAGACTCCAAAAGACTGTTCATGGTCCCAAGGTTCAGCAAAGTATCCGGCCGCTCCTCTTTCTCTTACCGTGCACCCCAAAACTGGAACAACCTCCCGGAGACTCTCACAGCCACCACCAGTCTAAGTTCTTTCAAATCTAAAGCTGTCTCACATTTTAAACTGGTCTGTAACTGTTACATACACCTATAATATATATTATCTCTTACTGTGCATGCAATGTCTTCTTAACCCTGCTCACTTAATGTAACTATGTATTTGTCATTATAACTCTGTGCCCAGGACATACTTGAAAACGAGAGGTAACTCTCACTGTATTACTTTCCTGGTAAAACATTTTATAAATAAATATTCAGTGATTATAGTCCCACATTGTGAGATCTTATTTCCCTGTAAGAGTGACCACTTCATAACAGGAGGTGGTGTTTGAAAAGAGAATTAGAATACGATGTTTTCATTTGAAACAGCTTTTTAAGCCTGTATTTTTTTAGGGCTCATCATACCTTTAATTGCACATCATGCCTTTAATTGCACATCATGCCTTTAATTGCACATCATGCCTTTAATTGCACATCATACCTTTAATTGCACATCATGCCTTTAATTGCACATCATGCCTTTAATTGCACATCATGCCTTTAATTGCACATCATACCTTTAATTGCACATCATGCCTTTAATTGCACATCATGCCTTTAATTGCACATCATACCTTTAATTGCACATCATGCCTTTAATTGCACATCATGCCTTTAATTGCACATCATGCCTTTAATTGCACATCATGCCTTTAATTGCACATCATGCCTTTAATTGCACATCAGGCCTTTAATTGCACATTCCAACAATATTCCTTTATAAATAAAAATATAACTCCACGTACCTTCATTTTAATTCAATTGCATGTCATTTTATATTTGCAAAGACTATCAGAAAATACACAATTTCTATCATTTAGATCAAATTAGAAGAACTGTAACTCCTGTTGGATTCATTAAATGGCAAGCTTTATTAAACTCAATACATAACCCGTCTACAGAGACAAGTACAACATGAAATCATTTTCAATACGTGTTGTGCAATTTCTTTTTCGAAGTCTCATCTTTAAATCAGATTAAAAAGGGACTATTAACAACTCAAATAAATTAGACTTTGAGACCGGATTTGGGGCCCAAAATATAATATACATCCATGCATTGCAATGAAGCAAGTCTGATTCCAATATGTGAAAATATATGGACTAGGTCACCGATATTATAAAGTTTAAGTAACTTCCAGTGACGGAGTCACTCCCAATGACCAAGATTTGCTCTTTTGAAGGTATGTTACATTTAACACGGCTACGAAAACCCTGTATATTGTCATGAATGCGTAGCAGTGAAATCGTTACATTACACATCACGGTCTTCATTTATCTCGTTAGGGGAGGCCTATTTCTCCATATAAGGAGGTTCATTCAACCTTGAGGAGCATTCAATGCTTTGAAGGTCTACAATGCACCGACTGCCGTCGGGCACCCAGCACCCAGCACCCAGCACACCCAGTGTAGGGAAAACTTAACATGGCAAGAAATCATTTGTTCCAAACAATGTTCTCTTTCGTGTAGGGTCTGCAAAATGTCCGATTTCCTAAGGCCAGGCAGTTTTTCAGTTGACCAGTATTAAATCATCATCTCCACCTTGTCTGCAAAGAAAGACACCATCAGATAACGTCTTCATTATCACATTTACTTTGGTTTAGGGGCAGATTTATCAAGCTTTATTAACCTGGGGGTAATAAAGGTTACAGTACTTCGGAATATCTTCCTGCGGCAAATTAGAACAAAACCAGATCATATGGGAAAAACATGCAATTTAAAGCCATATACAGAATGTATAATTTTATTTTTTTAATAAAACCAGTATTGCATGATTCTTACAGACACTGAAACATCTTTGCATTTTATAATAACATCTTCTGTCATTCACAATTACTATACATCTCATACAGCGACCTCGGCCCCTCGCAGACACACTTACCAGAACCCCCTAACCCTTACCAGAACCCCCTCCTACTGTCTCTAACTTCTCCCTACTTACCACTTCGATTGTAAGCTCTTCAGGGCAGGGACTCATTTTCCTATTGTTCTATGTGTGAAGCGCTTATTCCCATTAATGGTTATATATTATGTCCCGTGTATTACTGCTGTAAAGCACCATGAACTGTACCTGGATGGTGCTACAGGTATATAAAAGATATACATATGTAATGTATCTCTGGATTAAGTATACATATTGCAAATGCTCATATTTATGCAATATATACGGTGTGTGTTTACACGTCTGATTTAGGATATAATCAATGTATTTACTCTATTTTACTTATTTTTGGGATTAAATGACTTTTCGGTTCCTCAGTTAAGGAATGTGGCACTGTATAGTCTGTTAGTTTATCCATCTGAAAGCTCGTGTCATTCCTAAGGCTGAGTTTATAGTGGCGTAGTGCTTGCTGATGCGCGCTGAGCATACATTCAGAGACCCATTATATGTTATGGTGCCATTCTGAGCTCACGCTTGCTTGCTCACGCTTGCTTGCTCACGCTTGCTGAACCTCGCTCAGCTTCCAGCTACAGGCAAATCTGTGTTTCTGTGCTTGCTGGAGAGGAGGGTGTCCCCCTTCTGCCCCGGTTCCCGTGGCTGCCTGCCCGGGGCGGGTGATGGAGGAAGGGGGGGGGGGTTGTGCGGCCGCCGGGGGGGGGGGGGTCGTTGTCCCCCTTCAGCCCCGATCCCCGTGGCTGCCTGCTCGGGGTGTGTGATGGAGGGGGGGGGGGGGGCGGTGTGCGGCCGCCGGGGGGGGGTGTGTCCCGGAGCAGTGGTGGGAGCGGGGTGGTGTGCGGTCGGCCCCTGGGGGAGGCGAGGAGCCAGCCACTCTTCTCTCTTCCCCCCATCCCCCCCACTTTGTGGGTGTGTGAAAGAGAGAGTGTGTGTATGGGAGAGTGTGTGTGTGTGTGCTGGTGCAGTGTATGCAGTGTGTGCAGTGTGCTGTGAGTGTGTGCTGAGAGTGTGTGCTGTGAATGTGTGTAGTGTGCTGGTGCTGTGAGTGTGTGTAGTGAGTGTGCAGTGTGTGTGCAGTGTATGCAGTGTGCTGTGAGAGTGCTGTGTGTTGTGTGTGTGCAGTGTGCTATGAGAGTGTGCAGTGTACAAAATGTTTTTTGAAATGATTATTTTTTTAATTCGGGGTGTATATATATATATATATATATGCACATGTTTAATGTCGATCTCTGGTTACATGTATCTTTTTTAGGCTGCGTTTATAGTGGAGAGCGGCCGCGCTCTCCAGCGCTGATGCTCACCTCTTGCTTTACCAAGCGGCTGCTTTTCATGTTCTTGCCCATCAGACAGAGCGTGTGCTCTGGTAGGCGGGGCTTGTGGAGCAGAGGCGGGACAGGGATCTGTGTGATGGGTATGTATGTATGTGTATACATATATATATATATCATACACATACATACATACCCATCACACAGATCCCTGTCCCGCCTCTGCTCCACAAGCCCCGCCTACCAGAGCACACGCTCTGTCTGATGGGCAAGAACATGAAAAGCAGCCGCTTGGTAAAGCGAGAGGTGAGCATCAGCGCTGGAGAGCGCGGCCGCTCTCCACTATAAACGCAGCCTAAAAAAGATACATGTAACCAGAGATCGACATTAAACACGTGCATCCCTGTATCTGCTCTGTGAGGAGGCACTGTAACGCTTGTTACATGAAATGGCAATGTTACAGTCTTACAGTAAATATACCGCACATCAGGACACAGTGCTGGCTGCAGCTTCTTCAATCTGCTGTGTGCGTTGCAGCTGAAATTCTTCTTATTTTATACGGTGTCTCTCTGGTTACCCGAGTACATTGTGTGTGCTGCAAACCCCACTAACCCCAAAGCGAGCGCGAGCAATTCCTTATAGCAGCAGCTTATTTACAGCTTTATGAAGGTGAAAGTCAGCTGCATTTTCCCAGAGCTGTAACACACAAACGTACGCATTTATATAAATCTATAGGCTCCAGTGTACTGGAAATACACTTATCGCCAAGTACAGACCTTCTACAGCAGCATACAAGAGAGACTGAAGACTGCGGCCTTTTCCTACAATTCTGTACCCCAATTATTGCATCGCTTCCCGTCAGAAATTCGTGGAGGTCGGTGGACGGGAAGCCATTCTGCTGATAATTCTAAGAACAATGGAAAATGTTATAGTTAATACCGGAATGTTCCTTCCCAACGGTTTATTGCTTTATTTTACCTGTGTATATGATGATTAGAGGCTTACTCTATATGCAGGAGGAAAACATTGTGGGAAATGTGATTGTACGTGTCCTAGTGAGAACAGCATTGTCACGCAGTAAAACGGGTGAGCTGGAGACAGGAGTGAGATGGAGAAATGATGAACTTCTATAAAGACATGGCACAAATAGGAAAAAAGTGCAGAGAAGAGCCACCAAATGAATAAAGGGGATGGACAATCTGATATATGATGCAAGGCGAGATAAATTAGATGTATTTACATTAGAAAAGAGGCGTCTGAGAGGAGATGTGATAACTATATACAAATATATTTGGGGATAGTACAAGGAGCTTTCAAAAGAACTATTCATCCCACGGGCAGTACAAAGGACTCGGGCCATCCCTTAAGGTTGGAGGAAAGGAGATTTCACCAGCAACAAAGGAAGGGGTTCTTTACAGTAAGGGCAGTTACAGCGTGGGATTCATTACCCAAGGAGACTGATGGCAGATACAATAAATATCATCAAGAAGAAAAAAAAATGATTACACAGATATAGATTTTTTTTTACATGGATATACCAAATAAGTAAACATGGGAAGGATGTTGATCCAGGGATAAATCTGCCATTACTTAGAGTAAGGAAGGAATTTATTTTTCCCCTTTCGAGACATCATTGGATCATGTTTCACTGAGATGTTTTGCTTGCCTTTCTTTGGAGCGATATAATGCAAATACAGATATAGGATGAATATCACTCTAAATTTAGCATAGGTTGAACTCGAAGGACATGTGTCTTTTTTCAACCTCATCTTACTATGTAACCATGAGCCACAGACCAGACTCTAGGACACAGGTTAATCTCCTCTTCTTGGACCACCAAGAGAAGAACGCTAAATTAAGACCTTGCTGAACCCTCCCCCCTACTCCCGTCAAAAGGATCCTCGAGTCCCACGCAATTGGATGATCGACACCGTGGCGCCCCACAGTCTCCTGGAAAAGCAGAGATACTCAGGAGAGGCGGCACCGGGAACAAGTTAGGGCAGTGGTGGGCAACTGCAGTCCCCAACAACTCAGCTGTTAAGGATATCCCTGCTTCAGCACAGGTGGCTTAATCAATGGCTCAAAGACTCTTGTGCTGAAGCAGGGATATCCTGAAAACCTGACCTGTTGAACGGGAGTGCAGAACCCCCGAGTTAGGGGATGAAAGTCAGAGAGCATTATGGCACACCGGTTGCTGCAGTCTCTGGATAGGCCACCTCTTCCCCACTTCTAGCTTCGCTTCCTTAACAGATTTAGTACAGGAAACTTCAACAAATCTACTGTATATTACACGCCATCTTAGTACCAGAGTTGTACGTATTCCAACCTCACTGACGAGCAGTATGAAGTGGACATTGCTGGCTCAAAAGTGTAGCCCAACTTGGCTTCATCTAGTCTAAGAATGTCCTGCTGCATTCTGGTCCAGTGACCCTGACACAGGTCAGCCAATCATGTGCAGGGATTCGGAAACCACCTGCTAAAGAAATCCTTGACACAAGGTGTACGTAACAAACGTCGCAAAGTGACTCTGGCGTTAAACTGCAAACTGCAAAAACAAAACGTATACTTTTCTTTTTCTCACAATGTGCGCGGTATCAAAAATGATTTTGTCGGGTATATTGGTGACAACAGGTGTGTTAAAAGACGGAGCAGTATTGATGCCGGCAACACACAGATGTAAATGGCATGTACTTAAAAATAAATAAATACATACATTTAAAAAAAAGTATATATAGTGTGTGAAAAAATGTGTGGAAAGTGCGTCAAAATTGTCAAAAGTTAAAACCGACGTAAATCCTACAATGTTGGTTTATTATGTTAGTGCAGAATTAGAATTTCTTCCTATAACAGATGTCATTTAAAAAAGAAAATTAAACCAGATTGGAACTGGGGGTTCTACAGAACTGAACATTCTTCGCAGCGTCCCTGGGTATTTACCTCAGTTAGTGCCTGCTCTCTCCAGGGGATTTAAGCGGCCGGCGGCCATTATGAAGTTGCAACTGATCACATTACAGCTTCCTATTTGCCTGTGCAATTTGGTGGCCATTATGTTTCCTCTGGAGGGAGGACCTAAAAACCAGGAACTTCACAATGCTAGGATGGAACAAACTAGGGGCAGGGGGGGGGGAAGGGGTCCTCCGGAGTTAAAATAACTGTTTCCAAACCATTAAAAAAAATAATACAAACATTACGCGACATGATGCTATGCGCCAAACATCACTACAGAGAACAAACTATGCGTCATATATCACAAGTCCTAATGACATTAAGAAATAGCCCATATTTTATTAGGGTTTGGACTACTTTAACATTCCAATTTTAACATTTTTTTTTTCTTCTAATCAAAGGTCATGTTCGTACTAAGTCTCCTGATCAGGGGCCGTTTTCTAATCTGCACAAAATACAATTATTTAAATATGAATGGGGGGGAAATGAGCTCACCTTAATAGTTTCATAGGAGTCTGTTATAAGTGCAATAAATAGACTGAGAATCATGTAGATGAAGAGACTGATGAAGGAGTACAGGTACAATCGGCTGAAGAGCCAGACCAAGGTACTTTTCTGTTGGATCTGAGCAAAGGTCGCAAACATATCGTCGCCATTGACCAAAGAAAACAGGCACTCCGCCACCGTGTTCATATCTTCAAACTGCAAGAACAGAAACACCATCAGCTCTGGAGACAGCGACTCCTTTACGAGATGCTGCTTTTGGGGGGAGCTCGAATATGGAGGGTATTACTTGCCCGCCCAATAAAACATCTTACATTAAAGATAGAAAAGTGTGTGCAATGCGGCGACACAGATCTGCTCACCCGTCACTTAACATGCGTTTCATAGTTTAGGATATGTTATAAAAGGATACACTGAGCAATAATCAATAACACCTGAGAGAACAGAGTATGCGGATAGCACCCCGGCTATTTTAGTGCGATTCCTGCATCGTCCCTCATTAGCAGAATGTTTTTAAGGAGGCGATGAAGCATGTTCCCATGGCCTGAAATATATTCCCCTCTTCTAACCCAAATTGGAAAGGTGTTTCCCACATTAAACAGTTAAACATGTAGCAGTCCGTTTTTAACCTGTCACAGAAGGTATCTTTAAATGGTTTTATAAAAACCACGCTCCAAATTGCACAATGGTGAATTGGGACCATGCATTAAATATTGCTTTTGGCAGCAGCATACACGTACCTGTAGCTTAGGAAAGAATGCTTGCGTGATTCATATTATCAGGCTCTGGCGGTAAGAACATATAGCAGCTGCCATGTTTATTTACATCATTTTCCTAGACACAAACCTTGGTGCATTTAGCCACCTCCGTGTTCGCTTTACCTACAAAGTGAATGCCAGTTTGACTTCCCTGAACTGGACGGGTCCAGCAGAGCCGAACCAGTCCCGACCTCCTTGGGTCCCCAGATGCTGGCACAAGGCAAGAATACTTGCCTGGTGGACCCAAAATGGCCCTGGGGTCAGACACACTCCGGCAGCCAATAGAAAGTTGCAACCCTGGCGAGCGGGCCCCTTTCTATTGGTCACTCCAGGGCCAGGTTTGTAGTTTCTCCAAAGAGACAACAACATTTAAAAATTCTATTTTACCGGCAACTAAGGTGGGCCCCTGGGGGTCGGGAAATCACTGATCCGCTCCAAATGGCCCTCGGCTCAGGTGATAAAAATAAGTTATTTTCTAGGGGGGGGGCAGGGGGAGGGGGAGCAGATTGCGGCTTTATCAGATGCGGAAACATGGGTACAGTATGTGGGACAGCAAACGTTTGTGCAGTATAGTAGTTATACAACAGAGCCCTCTAGTGGTAAAAGAGCATACTGTTCGTATTAAAGCGGACGTTCAAGCTGTCGTTTGAATTTTATTTTTTATTCAATGTGTGCATCATACACTCTACACACTGACAAGTGACCACCGGTCGATCGGCGAAGATTCGGCTCGTGGTTCACTAAATGCATCTTGGGTCCTCTTCTGCTGCACTGATAGCCAATGTTCTGTGAGGAAGATCATGTGACCAGGCAGGCACTAGATTCAATTGGTTCACTGCTAGAGAGAACAGGGCTCAAAACGGTGATGTGTTTTCAGAAGGGGAAGGGGATGTGACTTTGTAAATGGTGGCTATGGGAACAAAAATGCTTGTTACATTAGAATACATTAAAAAGGTCTTTTTTTTAATGCTACAAAGTATTTTCTCTTGGTACAGAACAGGATTAATAATTAAAAAAAAAAACACATGTAGGATATTGCTTAAACTGCAGCTTTAAAGACTGACAACCTTTTCTACCATACAGGTCAGTCCCACTTGAATGAATTTTGTCCCCTCCCCCCCCCCCCTCTTTCCCACCCAGTGCAGCATGGGATACTAAGTAATCCTCAGCCCAACATTCCAAATGAAGTGTATATTACACGCGTGTTAACAGCTCCGGTCTCTATCACTCAGCTAGTTATTACCACAATGCTAATCCTGCCCTGGTCAGTCACTCGGGGCATTTTATTTATTTGGTCCTGGTGTTCTTTTGACTGTTTCGGATTCGGGATTGTAAGATTTATTCACGGCAGCTATTCGTTAAACAGAACGGGAACATTTCTCCCGGAGAACAGCGAGGTTCCCAGGAGGTCACTAAGCCCCAATGTAACATGATGGATGTGAGGAGATGGAAGTGGAACATCGCTTCCTACACATTATAACAAGATGTATAGTGAGATTACAGAGGAAGCTGTGCATATAAAGATACAATATGAAGATAAATGGCATAGCAAATTTAATATGGACAAGTGTTCAGTGCTGCAGGAAGGTGTTTAAAGCAACATTAAGGCGATGTTAGGGCTGGACCTTAAAGCACATGAAATGTTTGGAAACAGAAGCATTTCCTCCCGTTCTCTCTTCTCACGCGCTGGAGGCACAAAGCGCAAAGCGTCTTTCTCCGATTATAAGGGACTATTAAAAGAGTAATATTATAAGACACGCACCTTTTCATGGTAGGTAAGACGCGCACCTTTTCATGGTAGGTAAGACACGCACCTTTTCATGGTATATAAGACTCGCACCTTTTCATGGTAGGTAAGACACGCACCTTTTCATGGTAGGTAAGACGCGCACCTTTTCATGGTAGGTAAGACACGCACCTTTTCATGGTAGGTAGGACACGCACCTTTTCATGGTAGGTAAGACACGCACCTTTTCATGGTAGGTAAGACGCACCTTTTCATGGTAGGCAAGATGCGCACCTTTTCATGGTAGGTAAGACGCGCACCTTTTCATGGTATATAAGACACGCACCTTTTCATGGTAGGTAAGACGCGCACCTTTTCATGGTAGGTAAGACACGCACCTTTTCATGGTAGGTAAGACGCGCACCTTTTCATGGTATATAAGACACGCACCTTTTCATGGTATATAAGACGCGCACCTTTTCATGGTAGGTAAGACGCACCTTTTCATGGTAGGTAAGACACGCACCTTTTCATGGTAGGTAAGACGCGCACCTTTTCATGGTAGGTAAGACGCGCACCTTTTCATGGTAGGTAAGACGCGCACCTTTTCATGGTAGGTAAGACACGCACCTTTTCATGGTAGGGCCCCAACACAATCCAGCCACAGAACATATATCCCAGGTAAATCATCCCCGCACAGCAGCAGAACCGTAGCACTTTGGGCAGCGAGGCTTGCATCGTTAATATAAGCACCTTAAAAAGAAATATAAAACAAAGACCAGCTTTAGAAATGCTAAAACCACATAGAAATAGATAAATAAGATATACTTACATTATATTTTTGGAAGTATCCCAAATATCGGATGACACCGACCCAAACAAGTAATGTGGATGTTCCCAGTAAAAGGCTGCAAACATCATAACTGGTCAGATTCTGCGGGGAGGTAATATAAGCGCAACAGGGGAAAGAAAGGAGTGTATTAGTCATCAGATTATTATTATTATTATTATTGCACACATGGATGTAAAAGCAAGACTCGGACAAAAAAGGACGAAGAGAAAAGGAAAAATATCAAAGAGTATACAAAGTTGCTTGTGTCACTTTTTAGGGGGCAATATAATGTGAAGTGACCATTTTCTGATCATTCTGAGAGTACCGCTATAGCTCCACCCGTTCCCAGCACTGCTCACAATTTTCAATTTGTCCCAGTATCCAAAGCGGAGATTACACAAGCGCTCCTTAAATTAAAACTAAGCAGCCAATGTGGACCTGACTTACTGCAATCTAGATTCCTAAGACTTGGTGCCCCAGCCATTGCCAAACCAATTGTTTCCATAATCAAGACTATCCTGTCTGCAGACCATATCCCTAAGACATGGAAAACTGCCAGAGTTGTCCCAATCTTCAAAAATGGGGACAAAACACTGTCTCAAACTACAGGCCAATCTCTCTTCTCCCAATACTATCCAAAGTGAGGAAAAAATTGTTCACTCCCAATTAAGCGATTACTATACCAAGACAAATTTCCCTAGCCAATTCCAATCTGGCTTTCGCCCCAAACACTCCATGGTAAGTACCCTGCTAAAAGTTTGCAATGAGACCCAGTGTGGAATGGAACGGGGACAACTCACTGGTGCAATATTTCTAGGTTTTGCAAAGGCTTTTGACACAGTTGATCATGCTATCCTGCTTAACAAACTCCAAAGCTCTGGAATAGGGAAACATGCTTTAAACTGGTTTCATTCCTACATATCAGGTAGAGCCCAACATGTATCCATCTCAGGCTCTAACTCCAACCCCCTGGATATCACCTGTCGTGTCCCGCAAGGCTCTGTTCTGGGGCCCCTACTCTTCCCAGTGTTCATTAATGATCTTCCCACAGCTTGTAAGGAAGCCTCAATACACATGTATGCAGATGACACAATCTTATATGCACACAGCCCTAGCCTCAACGACCTTGAACACATACTTCAATCTGACGTTTTGAGAATTGAAAATTGTATTTTCCAAAACAAACTGTTTTTAAACACTGACAAGACTGGAACAATGGTATTTGGGACCAAAGCAATTTTTTAACGCCTCCAATGACTGAGCTGTAGATTAGAACCAACGCTACCACCACCCTAACTCCTGTTACTAGTTTTAAATACCTGGGCATATGGTTTGACTCCCATTTCACATTTGGGATGGACATTGATACCCTGACATCCAAAACCTATGTAAAACTAGGTGTACTTTACAGGAACAAATCCTCCCTAAGTCTGCTGGTCAGAAACCTTTTTGCACAGCAGATGCTAATGCCAATTATCGACTATGGGGACATAGTATACGGCTCAGCACCCAAAACCCACCTTAGCAAACTTGACACCCTCTACAATTCAATATGCCGTTTTGTTCTCCAATGCAACTACAACACACATTACTGCGAAATGCTCAAAGAACTAGATTGGTCATCACTTGAATCTGGGTGCAAAGTTCACCTTTTCTGTCTTGCCTTCAAATTCTTTATGGGCAAGCTACCCGTCAATCTGAACGAGCTCCTCACCCCTACCACCTGCAGCACTTATCATCTGAGATCTGACTCCAAAAGACTGTTCATGGTCCCAAGGCTCAACAAAGTATCCGGCCGTTCCTCCTTCTCTTACCGTGCACCCCAAAACTGGAACAGTCTACCGGAGAATCTCACATCCACCACCAGTCTAAGTTCTTTCAAACCTTAGGCTGTCTCACATTTAATCTGGTCTGTAACTGTTACATACGCCCATAACATATATTATCTTTAACTGTGCATGCAATGTCTTGTATATAATGTATACCCTGCTCATTATGTAACTGTACTTGTAACCATGTATTATTTGTCTTAACTCTGTGCCCAGGACATACCTGAAAAACGAGAGGTAACTCTCAATGTATTACTTCCCGGTAACACATTTTATAAATAAATTAAATTTGGGATGTGATCAGATAAAAACTCCCACTGACATCAAAGGGCAATGTCGTACGATAATGTCCCAACAGCCACTTTGGACAAGATGGAATTATCCCTTAAGGATTACACTTCCCATGCATGGACCAGGTCAGTTAGATTTGGTACAGAGATGTGTACTGTATATATGAAAGCAGTAGTCTTTTAGTATTCTATAAGTTTCCATTTCTCTAATTTGATTATAGTACAATGTAATGTCTCCACCTTTACATTTTGAGACCAACAAGTGGACCCCAATACCAAGCTGAAACATTCAAGCACTACGCCCCCAAAATAAATACAATGTTACATTCATTTTTTTGTTTAATAATCGGAAAGACAAAATCAAACGTATTTTAGATAAATCCAGGATTTTCTTTTTATTTGCAAGAAATGTACACTAAATTTAGAGTGTAAAATTAATACCAATGCTCCAAACAACAATTGCTTTATGTCATGTTGCTAAACAGTTCCAACACTGAATGTACCTTGGCTTTGATTTCCATCTTAAGTATCGATCCAATTATTGTCATCAAATCACTGATAATCACCAGGACGTACCATCCATTTATAAACTCCAAACGATCAGCAGTACATACATGACGATTGTATTTTTCCAAGAAGAACCGCACAAATCTCTGCATTACAAAAACATGATCATTCAGCTACTGCACCAGTGTTGCTTTAATACAAATGTGAACATTCCTAATATTACATCATTTAAAAAAAAAAAAAAAAAAAAAAAACTAAATGTGAGCGGTCAATAAAAACTAAGCTCTAAAGTAAATCTTAACTTTATGTTGTAGAATGGCTATCAAAGTTCGGACATAAACCCCATCGATATATATATATATATATACATGAACAAAAAACTAACAGAAGCGCAAGCTCCATAGCACGTAACTGTTTAAACAATAAAGTACATTTATTTAAAAAAACTGCAGCCCAAAGGAAATGCACTTACAGGATTAAAAAAAGCAACCATACGTGGGAGAGAAATCTCTGTGTAGTCATCTGCGAGGGTGAGGGGGGTCCCTGGTAGGCAGGGTACATCTGCACAGCTTGTAGCCACCACCAGCTCCTCTCATGAGTTGGCGCCAAGGAACTGAGCCTATCAGTATCTCCATGTCCTCTGCTCTTAGCATGGAACAGTTACCAGCACTGAAAATACAGCTAGCTGGATCGCTGGATCGCAGGGACGCCAGGACGCCTTTGGGCTGCAGTTTTTTAAATAAATGTACTTTATTGTTTAAAGCGTTACGTGCTATGGAGCTTGCGCTTCTGTTTGTTTTTTGTTCTTAGATTCGTATTGGTTGGCTATACCACCTTTTTTGAAGCTGCACAACTCTCTCTGGATCTTCATCGGGACTCTTATCTCTCTGGATTTTTTAAAGTGGAACATTTATTTTGGACTTATTCTTTATCACTATCACGTTATGATTTGTTGTTATATTTAGTTAATTGTGTGTTATTTTTATGAATATATACTTATTAGTTATAATATTATTTTTATTATTAATATTATCACTTATATTTTTGTGTTGTTTTTTGTTTTATATATACATATATATACATATATACATATACATATATATATATATATATATATATATATATATATATATATATATATCCAAAGAGAATGACCTAGGCGCAAATGGAGACAAGAAAAAACAAACATAGGGTAGTATGTTCTAACAAATAAACCGCCAGAAGGTATAATATGCACTCACAGCGTATAGGATAATATCAAGCCTTGTATCCACTCTGGGATCTGGAACAATTAAATGATGAGTCTGGAACAGCTGGTCATCCACAGCAATTGCAATCTCGAGCAAAGGTACCCATGCAGGAAGAGAGATAGAACACAAATAGCGTAACACAGTTTATTAAAATTATTAATAAAAATGACTATAAGTAAAAGACTCACATTCTGTGAGATATCATAAAACTTTTGAGAATTCTGAGCATCTCACACTCATTGGAAAAGGGTAGTAACACTATGCAGATTTCTTCAACAGTCCTTAGTGGTACTTAAAGGTAGGTGCTGTCCGGTTTCACATATAGAGAGTTATTTCTGTTTTCCCACGAAGAGTTCTCAATCTTCCTCCGGTCACCCACGTCTCCTGGGGACGCTCCGTGCCACGTGACAACGTGGTGACGTCACTCCCTCTCGCGAGAGTTCGTCCGGTGGGCTGTGGGAGCGGGGCCTCAATCCTCTGCGCTGCTAGTCTTCCTGCAGGCAAATAGTGGGACAAACGGCCACCGGCACCTCTTGGCTGCTGTCTGCTGCTACTCCTGCTGAATACACTGTGTTCACTGTCTGTAAACCACGCCCTACGCGTTTCTCCGTTAGGCTTCGTCAGGGGCTGATTCTGCTCTCTGTCCCTCATCTAGGGTTATATACCCTCCTCCATTATGCAATTGGTTAATTAAAAAAATCAATTAATTAAAAAGTTTTTTCCATAATACATTGGCTCTATGGTTTTGATATATATAATGCATAGCTAAACAATTGATTACTTTTAGGTACCATTTATACTACTACCATACTGTGCAGCCTTTGATGATTAAATGGTGAATAACCAAGTATAAGCAAGAGCAAATTTAAATATGTAGTCACCCTCTAATATAATACATAATTGGTATATTGATCAACCTAAACAAAATAGACAAATAATACATATTGCATTGTATAATTATGCTTAATATACAGACACATTATATAGGTTCTAAACATTTATACCTCTATCTAATAGTTGCTTAGACACCATTCCATAAAGGATTTGATGACTAATCAATAGTGTGTATAGACTTGTTGTAAAGTGGGGGAGTATACTATTTCTAACCTTCGTGTTGCAGAATTGTATCACGGCTACGTGTTACATAGCCGGTTAATGGTTTGGGGGTAGATTATATACTAATCTTTAGATTGTGGGGTATATGCCACTATTAACCCATTATAGACGTGGAGCTATAAACTCCACTGACTCTAGACCAATTATGGTAATGTGTAGTAGGATCTCATCCATGATATTAACCCTTTATTATTATTGATGGGAATTGCATCTCATATTCCCACCAGTGGAACATATTACATATATACAAATCCTTATTACATGTTATGTTGGTTCGACGCACAGCGGATTGGTACAGACCAGAGGATTTGTTGCTACATATATATTTTAACAATTATATGTGTTTAGATTAACACTTCATAGTGGCACTGCATGTTTCTTATGATACACATACCCAATAATAGTAAGGGACATTTTATTACAATTGTACAGAAAGGAAAATAGAAAATGGTTAATCAAATATAGACAGTTAGTTGCAAACTACCCGTTCTCTCATACGCTAATGCACAAAAAATGTTATGGAAATAGCCAAATCATATAGCGTATATTCTTAACTCACATGATGATATACTCATAAAGAGATCTTACAATACTCATCTCATTCCTCATTCTCATGTTCACGCAAATGATGTATATAACTATTTGTGGAACATACAAATCATGGATGGAACTTAATCCCTTAAAAAAGAACCCAGATCTATATCGATGTTAAGACCAAGTGGGGCTAATGTTTTGAGGGCATAAATCCAATAAGTCTCCTGTCTGGATATTTTTGTTATCGGATTCCCTCCTCTCCAACTAGGTCTAACTTTCTCAATGCCCACAAATTTCAAGCCTCTTGGATCTTGGCCATGAAACTCTTTAAAATGCTTGGATACACTATGCTGTAGTAGGCCTTTCTCAATATTTCTTACATGTTCTGCAATGCGTATTTTGAGTTTCCTTGTTGTCCTCCCAATATATTGTTTATTGCAAGGACATTGCAACAAATAAACCACGTTGCTTGTGTTACAGTCAATCATGTCTTTTATTACATAATTGATTTGAGAAGCTTCTGATTTTATTGTTTTGAAGCTTTTTTGGGAGTTAGGATGTAGTTTACAGCCTTTACATGTTTGACACATAAAGAACCCTGTTGTAATCGTAACCGGTCTTTGATTGTCTTTTTTCAAACAGCTAGGCGCTAATCTTTGTTTTAGATTTGTTGCCTTTGTAAAGATTATTTCAGGTCTTGATGGCAATATTTGCTGTAACATTGGGTCCTTATGTAAGATTCCCCAATGTTTATGGATAATTTTCCTGATATCTCTAGCTGCATTACTATACTTGGTTACAAAGGGGACTGAAATTTTACCCTCCTCTCCCCTTCTAGTATCCCTGGTTTTATATTTGATTAGCTCTGCCCTATCCATTAAGGATACCTTTCTGTACGCATCCTCAACTTTTTCTTTATCATAATTTCTGTTTGTAAATTTTGCCATCAGATCTTTGGCTTGTTCGTCAAAAACATGTTTCTGGGTACAGTTGCGTTTAATTCTTTGCATCTGTCCCAGTGGGATGTTGTTTATCCATTTTTCAGAGTGTCCACTATCTCCCAACAAAAAATTGTTTGTGTCCACACTTTTAATAAAAGTTTTGGTCTCAATATGGCCCTCCTCAATGTATATGAGCAAGTCTAAAAACTCAATCTGGTTCCTACTGTGTTTCGTGGTAAACTTCAAATTGTATGGATTATTGTTTAATCCTGCCAGGAATATTTCTAACTTCTCTACACTTCCCTCCCAAATCAGGAGGATATCGTCTATATAGCGATACCACGATACCAGGTTTGCCCCAAATTCGTGGTCGGACCAGATGGATTCGTCCTCCCACTTACCCATAAAAATATTCGCGTAATTTGGGGCAAACCTGGTACCCATAGCGGTACCCCTCACTTGCAAGAAGAATTTGTCGTTGTACCAAAAATAATTATGGCCCAGAATATGTTTAATACAGTCAACAATGAATTCTATTTGGTCTGATTCTAAGTTATTATCCTTAGTCAGATTCTCTCGGACAGCTGCACACCCCTGTGTGTGATCTATCACGGTGTAGAGAGAACACACATCGCATGTAACAAGTATGTAGCTGTCTTTCCATTCAATATCCTTCAGGATATTAAGTACCTGAATTGTGTCCTTTAGGTAAGATCTAAGTTTACCCACTGGTTCTTTCAGGAACTGGTCTATATAACCTGAAAGATTTGAAGTAAGGGCTTTGATTCCGGACACAATAGGACGACCGGGTGGGTGGGTGGGATCCTTATGGAGTTTTGGCAAATAATAAAAAATGGGGATTCTTGGTGATTCATTATATAGATATTCCCACTCGGCTTTATTTAGTATGCCATCTTTGAGGCCCCTATTCAGCAACTCCAATAATTCCATTTGGAATTTCTCTGTAGGGTTACTTTGTAATGGTTTGTATGTTACAGAGTCTTCCAATAATCTAAATGACTCCAAATCATAATCGTGTCTATTAAGGATCACCACCCCTCCACCTTTGTCCGCTGACTTTATCACAATGTCGTCCCTCCCCATTAATTCTTGGACTGCATCTAATTCCTTTTTCGTCATATTCTTTTTGGGCCCTTTATTTTTCTTATTTTCCAACTTCTCTACATCCTCCTGAACTAATTTGCTGAAGGTGTCAATATGTCCTCCTCTTAGGTAACTTGGGTAGAACAATGATTTCTTTTTACATGTTGTATGTTTAAATCTTTCACATGTTGTGACACCTTCATTTGTCACCTCTTGCGTAACATTTTGCTTCATGAAGTACTTTTTTAGAGTTAGATTCCTGGCAAACTTACTAATGTCGATATATGTATTAAAGGTCGTCCTATTGTGTCCGGAATCAAAGCCCTTACTTCAAATCTTTCAGGTTATATAGACCAGTTCCTGAAAGAACCAGTGGGTAAACTTAGATCTTACCTAAAGGACACAATTCAGGTACTTAATATCCTGAAGGATATTGAATGGAAAGACAGCTACATACTTGTTACATGCGATGTGTGTTCTCTCTACACCGTGATAGATCACACACAGGGGTGTGCAGCTGTCCGAGAGAATCTGACTAAGGATAATAACTTAGAATCAGACCAAATAGAATTCATTGTTGACTGTATTAAACATATTCTGGGCCATAATTATTTTTGGTACAACGACAAATTCTTCTTGCAAGTGAGGGGTACCGCTATGGGTACCAGGTTTGCCCCAAATTACGCGAATATTTTTATGGGTAAGTGGGAGGACGAATCCATCTGGTCCGACCACGAATTTGGGGCAAACCTGGTATCGTGGTATCGCTATATAGACGATATCCTCCTGATTTGGGAGGGAAGTGTAGAGAAGTTAGAAATATTCCTGGCAGGATTAAACAATAATCCATACAATTTGAAGTTTACCACGAAACACAGTAGGAACCAGATGGAGTTTTTAGACTTGCTCATATACATTGAGGAGGGCCATATTGAGACCAAAACTTTTATTAAAAGTGTGGACACAAACAATTTTTTGTTGGGAGATAGTGGACACTCTGAAAAATGGATAAACAACATCCCACTGGGACAGATGCAAAGAATTAAACGCAACTGTACCCAGAAACATGTTTTTGACGAACAAGCCAAAGATCTGATGGCAAAATTTACAAACAGAAATTATGATAAAGAAAAAGTTGAGGATGCGTACAGAAAGGTATCCTTAATGGATAGGGCAGAGCTAATCAAATATAAAACCAGGGATACTAGAAGGGGAGAGGAGGGTAAAATTTCAGTCCCCTTTGTAACCAAGTATAGTAATGCAGCTAGAGATATCAGGAAAATTATCCATAAACATTGGGGAATCTTACATAAGGACCCAATGTTACAGCAAATATTGCCATCAAGACCTGAAATAATCTTTACAAAGGCAACAAATCTAAAACAAAGATTAGCGCCTAGCTGTTTGAAAAAAGACAATCAAAGACCGGTTACGATTACAACAGGGTTCTTTATGTGTCAAACATGTAAAGGCTGTAAACTACATCCTAACTCCCAAAAAAGCTTCAAAACAATAAAATCAGAAGCTTCTCAAATCAATTATGTAATAAAAGACATGATTGACTGTAACACAAGCAACGTGGTTTATTTGTTGCAATGTCCTTGCAATAAACAATATATTGGGAGGACAACAAGGAAACTCAAAATACGCATTGCAGAACATGTAAGAAATATTGAGAAAGGCCTACTACAGCATAGTGTATCCAAGCATTTTAAAGAGTTTCATGGCCAAGATCCAAGAGGCTTGAAATTTGTGGGCATTGAGAAAGTTAGACCTAGTTGGAGAGGAGGGAATCCGATAACAAAAATATCCAGACAGGAGACTTATTGGATTTATGCCCTCAAAACATTAGCCCCACTTGGTCTTAACATCGATATAGATCTGGGTTCTTTTTTAAGGGATTAAGTTCCATCCATGATTTGTATGTTCCACAAATAGTTATATACATCATTTGCGTGAACATGAGAATGAGGAATGAGATGAGTATTGTAAGATCTCTTTATGAGTATATCATCATGTGAGTTAAGAATATACGCTATATGATTTGGCTATTTCCATAACATTTTTTGTGCATTAGCGTATGAGAGAACGGGTAGTTTGCAACTAACTGTCTATATTTGATTAACCATTTTCTATTTTCCTTTCTGTACAATTGTAATAAAATGTCCCTTACTATTATTGGGTATGTGTATCATAAGAAACATGCAGTGCCACTATGAAGTGTTAATCTAAACACATATAATTGTTAAAATATATATGTAGCAACAAATCCTCTGGTCTGTACCAATCCGCTGTGCGTCGAACCAACATAACATGTAATAAGGATTTGTATATATGTAATATGTTCCACTGGTGGGAATATGAGATGCAATTCCCATCAATAATAATCAAGGGTTAATATCATGGATGAGATCCTACTACACATTACCATAATTGGTCTAGAGTCAGTGGAGTTTATAGCTCCACGTCTATAATGGGTTAATAGTGGCATATACCCCACAATCTAAAGATTAGTATATAATCTACCCCCAAACCATTAACCGGCTATGTAACACGTAGCCGTGATACAATTCTGCAACACGAAGGTTAGAAATAGTATACTCCCCCACTTTACAACAAGTCTATACACACTATTGATTAGTCATCAAATCCTTTATGGAATGGTGTCTAAGCAACTATTAGATAGAGGTATAAATGTTTAGAACCTATATAATGTGTCTGTATATTAAGCATAATTATACAATGCAATATGTATTATTTGTCTATTTTGTTTAGGTTGATCAATATACCAATTATGTATTATATTAGAGGGTGACTACATATTTAAATTTGCTCTTGCTTATACTTGGTTATTCACCATTTAATCATCAAAGGCTGCACAGTATGGTAGTAGTATAAATGGTACCTAAAAGTAATCAATTGTTTAGCTATGCATTATATATATCAAAACCATAGAGCCAATGTATTATGGAAAAAACTTTTTAATTAATTGATTTTTTTAATTAACCAATTGCATAATGGAGGAGGGTATATAACCCTAGATGAGGGACAGAGAGCAGAATCAGCCCCTGACGAAGCCTAACGGAGAAACGCGTAGGGCGTGGTTTACAGACAGTGAACACAGTGTATTCAGCAGGAGTAGCAGCAGACAGCAGCCAAGAGGTGCCGGTGGCCGTTTGTCCCACTATTTGCCTGCAGGAAGACTAGCAGCGCAGAGGATTGAGGCCCCGCTCCCACAGCCCACCGGACGAACTCTCGCGAGAGGGAGTGACGTCACCACGTTGTCACGTGGCACGGAGCATCCCCAGGAGACGTGGGTGACCGGAGGAAGATTGAGAACTCTTCGTGGGAAAACAGAAATAACTCTCTATATGTGAAACCGGACAGCACCTACCTTTAAGTACCACTAAGGACTGTTGAAGAAATCTGCATAGTGTTACTACCCTTTTCCAATGAGTGTGAGATGCTCAGAATTCTCAAAAGTTTTATGATATCTCACAGAATGTGAGTCTTTTACTTATAGTCATTTTTATTAATAATTTTAATAAACTGTGTTACGCTATTTGTGTTCTATCTCTCTTCCTGCATGGGTACCTTTGCTCGAGATTGCAATTGCTGTGGATGACCAGCTGTTCCAGACTCATCATTTAATTGTTCCAGATCCCAGAGTGGATACAAGGCTTGATATTATCCTATACGCTGTGAGTGCATATTATACCTTCTGGCGGTTTATTTGTTAGAACATACTACCCTATGTTTGTTTTTTCTTGTCTCCATTTGCGCCTAGGTCATTCTCTTTGGAAATTTTCGTTACCAGCCCGTGGAGCGGTAGACCTTTTGGCTGCAGACTGAGTCAGGGAAAGTTAGACTGTAAGGGTATATACCCTCCATTACATGTGGTAATTATTCTATTTACTAATTTCAGTGTGGTTGCGCTCATTGTATTTCTGTCTTTTGTATTGAATTGGTTCCACAAACATATAGCAGCACCACAGAGATTTTAGAAATGGCCACGGAAACCAAGTCAGACTCTATCTTCTTTATGAGGAAGAATAGAGTGGTAGATATTGATATTATCTTTTCAGACGATATAAGGTTAGAAAGCACAACAGGCGATGAAGAAGATCTAGAGTCAATCTTCCTTAAATTGGAACAAATTCTAATTAAGGAGACTAAGACTGTTTGGGATGTGAGATCATTGGAGCATTACATTGCGACCAATAGGATCCCCAGAGGTCTTAGGATCTTTAAAGACCCTACATCAGATCAAGAAAATATAGAATTTATGAATGAATGGAACAAAATTTTAGATCAGGCTTCTATGGAATTGATGAAATTTCTAATTATACATAGAAATAAGAGTTTAGCTAAATTTGAAGAAGAAATTAAAATAATTGAAAATAAATTAGGTACCATTACCCAGGATTCCAAATATAAAGAAATAGAAAGGAAAGTTAAACTAAGGGTAGATAAAAATGAAAGAGATACTAAATTACGTAAGCAAAGGAAAGCAAGGAGGGATAAAGAAGATTACCAGAATAATTGTTATAGAACATGGAAACAAAATAAAAAAGATATAACAATAGATCCCAAAGATTTAAAACCGACTAACAGTCAAATAGGTCATCAAAATGTAAGTAATAGTCACTATCATGCACCTAAACCCAATTCCTACTATAAAAAGGACAATTACTATAAGGGGGACAATAGAGGCAGACACTGGCAGGATAGAGATAGACGAGGTTCAGGGGAATATAGATACAGGAAACAAAGTTGGAAAGGGAATTATAATAAAAAACAGGCTCCCCAGAATATTAGTTATAGAGAAAAAGATATAGAGGATGTATTTAGAGAGGTTGAGAATCCCTCAACATCAGCAGAATCGAGGTCTTTTTTAGAGAAAAGACAGGAGAAGGACAAACCAGGAGGGGGGGGGGGGGAGAATTACCAACACAGACGAATCACAAACCCCCAACACCCCGCAAAAGAAAGATAGAAAGCCCACTAAGCGAGGAACTAGAGGAGGGGTTAAAGCCACCAAAAAAACTAGCACTTTAGATATAGATAATCTAGGGATTTTTAATCTAAGTAATGTAGTATTGACCTCTGAACAGACCCGTGTATTAAGTAAAGGTATGGCTTTTGCTCCTAGTAGTAGAATTAATACCTTTAATACATATATCGACATTAGTAAGTTTGCCAGGAATCTAACTCTAAAAAAGTACTTCATGAAGCAAAATGTTACGCAAGAGGTGACAAATGAAGGTGTCACAACATGTGAAAGATTTAAACATACAACATGTAAAAAGAAATCATTGTTCTACCCAAGTTACCTAAGGGGAGGACATATTGACACCTTCAGCAAATTAGTTCAGGAGGATGTAGAGAAGTTGGAAAATAAGAAAAATAAAGGGCCCAAAAAGAATATGACGAAAAAGGAATTAGATGCAGTCCAAGAATTAATGGGGAGGGACGACATTGTGATAAAGTCAGCGGACAAAGGTGGAGGGGTGGTGATCCTTAATAGACACGATTATGATTTGGAGTCATTTAGATTATTGGAAGACTCTGTAACATACAAACCATTACAAAGTAACCCTACAGAGAAATTCCAAATGGAATTATTGGAGTTGCTGAATAGGGGCCTCAAAGATGGCATACTAAATAAAGCCGAGTGGGAATATCTATATAATGAATCACCAAGAATCCCCATTTTTTATTATTTGCCAAAACTCCATAAGGATCCCACCCACCCACCCGGTCGTCCTATTGTGTCCGGAATCAAAGCCCTTACTTCAAATCTTTCAGGTTATATAGACCAGTTCCTGAAAGAACCAGTGGGTAAACTTAGATCTTACCTAAAGGACACAATTCAGGTACTTAATATCCTGAAGGATATTGAATGGAAAGACAGCTACATACTTGTTACATGCGATGTGTGTTCTCTCTACACCGTGATAGATCACACACAGGGGTGTGCAGCTGTCCGAGAGAATCTGACTAAGGATAATAACTTAGAATCAGACCAAATAGAATTCATTGTTGACTGTATTAAACATATTCTGGGCCATAATTATTTTTGGTACAACGACAAATTCTTCTTGCAAGTGAGGGGTACCGCTATGGGTACCAGGTTTGCCCCAAATTACGCGAATATTTTTATGGGTAAGTGGGAGGACGAATCCATCTGGTCCGACCACGAATTTGGGGCAAACCTGGTATCGTGGTATCGCTATATAGACGATATCCTCCTGATTTGGGAGGGAAGTGTAGAGAAGTTAGAAATATTCCTGGCAGGATTAAACAATAATCCATACAATTTGAAGTTTACCACGAAACACAGTAGGAACCAGATGGAGTTTTTAGACTTGCTCATATACATTGAGGAGGGCCATATTGAGACCAAAACTTTTATTAAAAGTGTGGACACAAACAATTTTTTGTTGGGAGATAGTGGACACTCTGAAAAATGGATAAACAACATCCCACTGGGACAGATGCAAAGAATTAAACGCAACTGTACCCAGAAACATGTTTTTGACGAACAAGCCAAAGATCTGATGGCAAAATTTACAAACAGAAATTATGATAAAGAAAAAGTTGAGGATGCGTACAGAAAGGTATCCTTAATGGATAGGGCAGAGCTAATCAAATATAAAACCAGGGATACTAGAAGGGGAGAGGAGGGTAAAATTTCAGTCCCCTTTGTAACCAAGTATAGTAATGCAGCTAGAGATATCAGGAAAATTATCCATAAACATTGGGGAATCTTACATAAGGACCCAATGTTACAGCAAATATTGCCATCAAGACCTGAAATAATCTTTACAAAGGCAACAAATCTAAAACAAAGATTAGCGCCTAGCTGTTTGAAAAAAGACAATCAAAGACCGGTTACGATTACAACAGGGTTCTTTATGTGTCAAACATGTAAAGGCTGTAAACTACATCCTAACTCCCAAAAAAGCTTCAAAACAATAAAATCAGAAGCTTCTCAAATCAATTATGTAATAAAAGACATGATTGACTGTAACACAAGCAACGTGGTTTATTTGTTGCAATGTCCTTGCAATAAACAATATATTGGGAGGACAACAAGGAAACTCAAAATACGCATTGCAGAACATGTAAGAAATATTGAGAAAGGCCTACTACAGCATAGTGTATCCAAGCATTTTAAAGAGTTTCATGGCCAAGATCCAAGAGGCTTGAAATTTGTGGGCATTGAGAAAGTTAGACCTAGTTGGAGAGGAGGGAATCCGATAACAAAAATATCCAGACAGGAGACTTATTGGATTTATGCCCTCAAAACATTAGCCCCACTTGGTCTTAACATCGATATAGATCTGGGTTCTTTTTTAAGGGATTAAGTTCCATCCATGATTTGTATGTTCCACAAATAGTTATATACATCATTTGCGTGAACATGAGAATGAGGAATGAGATGAGTATTGTAAGATCTCTTTATGAGTATATCATCATGTGAGTTAAGAATATACGCTATATGATTTGGCTATTTCCATAACATTTTTTGTGCATTAGCGTATGAGAGAACGGGTAGTTTGCAACTAACTGTCTATATTTGATTAACCATTTTCTATTTTCCTTTCTGTACAATTGTAATAAAATGTCCCTTACTATTATTGGGTATGTGTATCATAAGAAACATGCAGTGCCACTATGAAGTGTTAATCTAAACACATATAATTGTTAAAATATATATGTAGCAACAAATCCTCTGGTCTGTACCAATCCGCTGTGCGTCGAACCAACATAACATGTAATAAGGATTTGTATATATGTAATATGTTCCACTGGTGGGAATATGAGATGCAATTCCCATCAATAATAATAAAGGGTTAATATCATGGATGAGATCCTACTACACATTACCATAATTGGTCTAGAGTCAGTGGAGTTTATAGCTCCACGTCTATAATGGGTTAATAGTGGCATATACCCCACAATCTAAAGATTAGTATATAATCTACCCCCAAACCATTAACCGGCTATGTAACACGTAGCCGTGATACAATTCTGCAACACGAAGGTTAGAAATAGTATACTCCCCCACTTTACAACAAGTCTATACACACTATTGATTAGTCATCAAATCCTTTATGGAATGGTGTCTAAGCAACTATTAGATAGAGGTATAAATGTTTAGAACCTATATAATGTGTCTGTATATTAAGCATAATTATACAATGCAATATGTATTATTTGTCTATTTTGTTTAGGTTGATCAATATACCAATTATGTATTATATTAGAGGGTGACTACATATTTAAATTTGCTCTTGCTTATACTTGGTTATTCACCATTTAATCATCAAAGGCTGCACAGTATGGTAGTAGTATAAATGGTACCTAAAAGTAATCAATTGTTTAGCTATGCATTATATATATCAAAACCATAGAGCCAATGTATTATGGAAAAAACTTTTTAATTAATTGATTTTTTTAATTAACCAATTGCATAATGGAGGAGGGTATATAACCCTAGATGAGGGACAGAGAGCAGAATCAGCCCCTGACGAAGCCTAACGGAGAAACGCGTAGGGCGTGGTTTACAGACAGTGAACACAGTGTATTCAGCAGGAGTAGCAGCAGACAGCAGCCAAGAGGTGCCGGTGGCCGTTTGTCCCACTATTTGCCTGCAGGAAGACTAGCAGCGCAGAGGATTGAGGCCCCGCTCCCACAGCCCACCGGACGAACTCTCGCGAGAGGGAGTGACGTCACCACGTTGTCACGTGGCACGGAGCGTCCCCAGGAGACGTGGGTGACCGGAGGAAGATTGAGAACTCTTCGTGGGAAAACAGAAATAACTCTCTATATGTGAAACCGGACAGCACCTACCTTTAAGTACCACTAAGGACTGTTGAAGAAATCTGCATAGTGTTACTACCCTTTTCCAATGAGTGTGAGATGCTCAGAATTCTCAAAAGTTTTATGATATCTCACAGAATGTGAGTCTTTTACTTATAGTCATTTTTATTAATAATTTTAATAAACTGTGTTACGCTATTTGTGTTCTATCTCTCTTCCTGCATGGGTACCTTTGCTCGAGATTGCAATTGCTGTGGATGACCAGCTGTTCCAGACTCATCATTTAATTGTTCCAGATCCCAGAGTGGATACAAGGCTTGATATTATCCTATACGCTGTGAGTGCATATTATACCTTCTGGCGGTTTATTTGTTAGAACATACTACCCTATGTTTGTTTTTTCTTGTCTCCATTTGCGCCTAGGTCATTCTCTTTGGAAATTTTCGTTACCAGCCCGTGGAGCGGTAGACCTTTTGGCTGCAGACTGAGTCAGGGAAAGTTAGACTGTAAGGGTATATACCCTCCATTACATGTGGTAATTATTCTATTTACTAATTTCAGTGTGGTTGCGCTCATTGTATTTCTGTCTTTTATATATATATATATATATATATATATATATATATATATATATATATATATATATATATATCTTCTCAAATGCTGTCCTGTGTAATAAATGTCTATACTATATATAGATATAAAAAGCAACACATTAAAGACCCATCTAGCAGAAAATACCAAATAGCCCATGAATACTCGAAACACCCCACAAATAACTAATTTCCAAATTGTATAGATTTAAAAATAAATAAATAATTTAAACAAAAATCACTGGGACTAATGGTAAAGTTTGTCTTCTACAGAAAAATGATTATACTTGGGATATGCTCCTACTCACACAAACTTACTTTTTGCAGTTTTATAGCAAGAACAATAGAGCGGGTGCAGAGAATGAGAGAAGTCAGACTCGTGAGAAGAACAAAGCCATCAAAAACCAAAATGTAATGCGTGTTCTTCTGCGCTGTAAGGGAAACAAATCAATTGTCCATCTTTAAGAATATGAATACAAACAAGCAATCGCCACAATGTAATGCACAGGTATAAAATCCCCTGAAAGGTAACGAGTACATGAAAGCAAATATTTTCATATGTCACAGAAAACGAATATCAGGCAAATGATGCGAATAGTGGAACTGAAGCGCGCTCGTTAATGGACTTTATTTCCTCTGCCCATAAACTGCCTCATTTTCTACACGGGAGAGACAGAGAAGCTTAGCGGTAAATTGTCAAACTCCCAGGCGGAACCGCAAAAAGATTTAACATTAAAAACGGTACAAGACAGGGCTGCCCCCTGTCCCCTCTTCTCTTTGCACTGACCATCGAACCCTTAGCGGCCAAAATACGTGATAATATAAATATTCAGGGCATACCAATTGGTGACACAAATTACTAAATTTCATTATTTGCCGACGATATTATTCTAACCCTAACCAAACCCCAGACCTCCCTTCCCAATTTGCATAAAGAACTGTTAGAATTTGGCAAAATATCAGGCAATAAAATCAACAATGATAAATCTGAAGCCCTAAGCTTAAATTCTATTAGAACTACAAGTAAAACTATTTAAACTAAATTTCAATTATAGGTGGAGCTCCTCATACATTCACTCCCAGATATTTAATGTATCGGGAAACTACCACTCATTATACAGACATAATTACCCGACTCTCTTCGGGAAAATCAAAAAAGGATCTCGACAAATGGGAAGATTACCAGATCTCATGGATCGGGAGAATGATCTTGGTAAAGATGAATATACTCCCTAGATTGTTGTACTTTTTCCAGACACTCCCGATCCGTGTACCAGGCCCCGAACTGAAGAACATTCAAAAAAGACTGTTTAAGTTCATTTGGCAGGGCAAGAGGCCTAGGGTCGCCAGGTCAGAACTTATGTCATCAAGAGCAAGACGGGGCCTGGGAGTGCCAGATAACAAAATATTACCAAGCTGCCCAGTTAAGACAGGCCGTAGTATGGAATATAGACCCGAGCCAACACGGCAGGCTAGAAATTGAGTCACATTACGCCAAAACGCCTTCTCTGCCAGCTTGTCTGTGGTGTATGGACAGAGGTGACATGCTGGCGCACAAATTTGAGTTAAGTGCAATTAGGCACACCTGGGATGCCTGGATAAAATGTAAAACCAAATTTAAACTTTCAGACACCGGTTCGCAGCTCACCCCGGTTTTCAACAACCCTAAATTCCCTCCGGGATGTGAACCTAAACAATTTGATCAATTTATATCAAGAGGCATCAGAGCGGTCGCCGACCTATTGAGCAATGGAAGGCTGCGGAGCTTCCAAGATTTACACACCAAACACGAAGCACCAGAACTGGGCACTTTCAAATACCTCCAAATCAGGCACTTTCTGCAAAAACTGACCCCAAAATGAGATTTTCCCCCTCTCACAAACTTTGAGATGTTGTGCCAAGTCGGTACTCATCAAAAAGGTCTAATAACAAAAATTTACGCTGGAATGGAGGTAACAGCGGGCCCTCCCGCGCACGAATATATGCTCAAATGGGCAGCGGAATTGAATACAGTTACAGACAGAGAGGAATGGGAGGATATCTGGGACTCGGCGTCGGGAACTTCCATACGTACCACGACAAAGGAAAATATTTACAAGATCTTGTATCACTGGTACCTGACCCCAGTGAGACTAAGGCAAAGCTACCCCCTGGCTTCTGAGTTATGCTGGAGAGGCTGTGGACAAAGGGGAGACATGGCCCATATTTGGTGGACATGTCCTGGAATCCAGAAATTTTGGATCACCGTGCAAACCTTAATAGAAGAGGTAACTGACCTCACGATACCCATTGATCCACTGACCTACCTACTGGCCAGGCCAATAGAGGAAATTGACCGACCATCTAGGAAATTGATCTCCTTCATCCTCACCGCGGCGAGATGTGCGGTTGTGTCCTCCTGGAAGAAGGTGTCACCCCCCTCCCTACAAATAGTAAAAAAAGGCTGAACGAAGTTATGCTCATGGAGAGACTGACTGCCTTCCTTAAGCGCTCGACGGAGGGCATTTATAAAATATGGGAGCCTTGGCTTAGCCAACGACTCCACATAAAACTCACCTAATTTGGCCTTGGACGCAAAAGACGGCCTTCAACACGAGCCCTGACAGCGGAAAGGGGTAACCCCCCCCCCCCCTTTCCCCTCCTCCTCTTTTTCTGGCCTTACTCTCACTGGTCCATTATGTGGACCAGAGGTCTCGCCTCCTATGGCGAAACTCTTCTCTATCTATCACATGCTCTTAAAAAGAAAACCCCATTTTGTATTAGGCTGCCGTTGCATTTCAATGTATGTAAACCATATAACCTGCCTAATAAAAAAATAAAAAATAGTACACTAGTGCCGATCAGTCACCACAGCACAAAATTCTTACTGGCGTCAATGGGAGTTTCCATGCAGTGATGTCTAATTGACACTATATCACTTTAATGTGTAATCCCCTTACTTCAGGCTCCTTGTGTTCTTAGGGAAGAAACTCTCTCTGTTCCTCGTGTACGATCCGGGAGCGCAGGCCCTTTAGGGCTGGGGGTGATATGTGCAGATACCCCATGTACACGGCCAGGGCTGGGGGTGATATGTGCAGATACCCCATGTACACGGCCAGGGCTGGGGATGCTATGTACAGATACCCCATGTACACGGCCAGGGCTGGGGATAATATGTACAGATACCCCATGTACACGGCCAGGGCTGGGGGTGATATGTACAGATACCCCATGTACACGGCCAGGGCTGGGGATAATATGTACAGATACCCCATGTACACGGCCAGGGCTGGGGGTGATATGTACAGATACCCCACGTACACGGCCAGGGCTGGGGATAATATGTACAGATACCCCATGTACACGGCCAGGGCTGGGGATGCTATGTACAGATACCCCATGTACACGGCCAGGGCTGGGGATAATATGTACAGATACCCCATGTACACGGCCAGGGCTGGGGGTGATATGTACAGATACCCCATGTACACGGCCAGGGCTGGGGGTGATATGTACAGATACCCCATGTACACGGCCAGGGCTGGGGGTGATATGTACAGATACCCCACGTACACGGCCAGGGCTGGGGGTGATATGTACAGATACCCCACGTACACGACAGGGCTGGGGATGCTATGTACAGATACCCCATGTACACAGCCAGGGCTGGGGGGGATATGTACAGATACCCCATGTACACGGCCAGGGCTGGGGATAATATGTACAGATACCCCATGTACACGGCCAGGGCTGGGGGTGATATGTACAGATACCCCATGTACACGGCCAGGGCTGGGGGTGATATGTACAGATACCCCATGTACACGGCCAGGGCTGGGGATGCTATGTACAGATACCCCATGTACACAGCCAGGGCTGGGGGTGATATGTACAGATACCCCATGTACACGGCCAGGGCTGGGGATGCTATGTACAGATACCCTATGTACACGGCCAGGGCTGGGGATAATATGTACAGATACCCCATGTACACGGCCAGGGCTGGGGATAATATGTACAGATACCCCATGTACACGGCCAGGGCTGGGGGTGATATGTACAGATACCCCATGTACACGGCCAGGGCTGGGGATGCTATGTACAGATACCCCATGTACACGGCCAGGGCTGGGGATAATATGTACAGATACCCCACGTACACGGCCAGGGCTAGGGGTGATATGTGCAGATACCCCATGTACACGGCCAGGGCTGGGGATGATATGTACAGATACCCCATGTACACGGCCAGGGCTGGGGATGATATGTACAGATACCCCATGTACACGGCCAGGGCTGGGGGTGATATGTACAGATACCCCATGTACACGGCCAGGGCTGGGGATAATATGTACAGATACCCCATGTACACGGCCAGGGCTGGGGGTGATATGTACAGATACCCCATGTACACGGCCAGGGCTGGGGATAATATGTACAGATACCCCATGTACACGGCCAGGGCTGGGGGTGATATGTACAGATACCCCATGTACACGGCCAGGGCTGGGGGTGATATGTACAGATACCCCATGTACACGGCCAGGGCTGGGGGTGATATGTACAGATACCCCATGTACACGGCCAGGGCTGGGGGTGATATGTACAGATACCCCACGTACACGGCCAGGGCTGGGGGTGATATGTACAGATACCCCATGTACACGGCCAGGGCTGGGGGTGATATGTACAGATACCCCATGTACACGGCCAGGGCTGGGGGTGATATGTACAGATACCCCATGTACACGGCCAGGGCTGGGGGTGATATGTACAGATACCCCATGTACACGGCCAGGGCTGGGTGTGCACATCGTATTACTGAAGCTGCCTGCTTCCCTGAATAGTAAAGTCCCACACATTGCATCGCGCCTGCAGTAACTTCCTGGCGCGATCTAAACAAGCCGCCTTCAAATAACATCTGTATCATACAGCCGCGCCCCGCATTTACATCATTGTAATTTACAAACATAATAGAAGACACAAAATAAAGATAACTTCCTGCTTATCCCGTATTTTGTACACTCTGAAAGCAACGCAATCAAGACCACAATCGTACCATGTTACAGTGGATAACGTTAACTGTTCATCTAACCGCGCTTCTAACCCATGTAGAAATACATTAAATCTAAATAAAATATATACTTACTGGATCCAGAAATATGCCAATCTTTGCAGTCCTGAAAACTGGCATCACTATCAAAGAAAATTTTGATTTTGCCACTGTGGGCCTGATTATTAAAAGTGATCTGTAATCAAAATATTTAAATATTTGTTAACAACACAATTACAAACAAAAGGTTCCGTCATGTGCCACGGAACCAGGAAAAGTGCACGTGCCACGGAACCAGGAAAAGTGCACGTGCCACGGAACCAGGAAAAGTGCACGTGCCACGGAACCAGGAAAAGTGCACGTGCCACGGAACCAGGAAAAGTGCACGTGCCACGGAACCAGGAAAAGTGCACGTGCCACGGAACCAGGAAAAGTGCACGTGCCACGGAACCAGGAAAAGTGCACGTGCCACGGAACCAGGAAAAGTGACTCGCTTAGAATTTCATTTTTTTTGCAGATTTATCATGCAAAACTTGATTGGACTAAAAATATTTCAGGATAATGATCACAAAGCTATGCAACTTTTCCAATAACTAAGTAGGCAGAAAAATGAGTAACAGATAAAAAAACTATCCAAGTTCTACGTAAAATTAGAATAAAACGTATAGTATTTACCCTATTGTGAAACATATAGCAGTCTGGTAATTCACGGACTCGAATAGTTTGAAGATCAATGCCTTTTAATTTAAAGGAGATTTCAACCTTAATAAGCCTGGAGAAAAAGAAAATGTGTGAATTACGTTACCCACCATGTGCCCGCTCAATGGCTTTTTGGATAAGTAGATAAGGGAGAAATTGCCCCTTACCTGTAAAACTCGAGATTGAAGAAGGACGAATTAATGCTGTGCCTGTTAGTTCTTGGGTCCTGTTCTATGTACAAGCACTCTGGGATAAACACACAAAGCTGCATCAATACTTGAAGGAGCAATCCATGCAACAGCCGAACGTGTGTTTTTATAAGTCCGCTTTGTAGTATTACATAACACTTACTACATTTTATTTTTTTTACTTCAACTCTTAGGGCCTCATGCAGAGAACAGCGCTAATAGCAATCTCGCCATTTTCCGGCGAAAATTGCGCAAAAAACAGCCGAAAATGGCGAGATTTGAAAAAAGCGCCATTTTTTTTTTCCTTGAAATTCGCCGCGCGGCTGGAGAGTTTCTAATCTCTCCAGTTTTTTTTCCTGCCGTATGCAGAGAGCCGCGATCGCCATCTAGTGGCTGTTCGCGCCAAAAAAATGGCGCGATTTTCAAAATTTTTCCTCTCCACCAAGCAGCTGGCGCTCCGCGGCCGGTGGAGGGGAAAAAAAAAAAAAAACGCGATTTTTTCCCCACTAGTTTCAACAGCGCTTTTAGCGCTCATAGCGCTGGTTGAAACTCTCCATATGCAGAAAGGCTTGTTAATGCAGTTTTCTGCCCTTTCTGCATATGGAGAAAAAAACTCTCCAAAAAAGCTAAAAAAATTTCCCCCTCTCCAATTCTAAAATTCGCTGCTCTCTGCATGAGGCCCTTAGTGCCATTTTTAATGAGTATTAATATACTGAGCATCCTCTGATTTCTAACAGGTTTAGCCACCTCCCCAGCAGTGCAAGATCTGTGCAACACTTTCCTGTTTGTGATCATTTGTTGCCAATATTCCCAGCAGTTTGAGCTGTAAACTGTAACAATAGATAATGTTACCGTAGTAATATAAGGATACATTGTAGCTGCTGAGTTACACTGACTGAAGGATTGATTTAAACTGGAAAAGGCAGCCATTTAGTGAAGCAGGACCTTTGCTTATCAATCACGGGAGAACGAATTGATCGGCAGTTTAGGTAATTAGTTTTACATAAAGGTAATCAAAGGCTGCATATATTTAAAACAATAATTAAGTACTGCTTGCACCGTCTCCTTAAAGCTGCAATCCTCCATGTTTTTTTTATTCACAGGATGGAAACCAAAAGGGGTCCCGGAGCTGAAAATAGCATGGCTCAGTAGCTCGAGGGACCCCCTCACAAGACACTTAGGGGCCTATGCAGAGAGCAGCGAATTTTAAAATTGGCGAATTTATTAAAAAGTAGCTTTTTTGGAGAGTTTTAATCTCCATATGCAGAAAAGTGCGAATTCTGCTATGTTTAACATGGATGCGTGTGGCGAGTTTAAATTGGCGAGATGCGCGCTTCAGAAATGTGTTAAAACAAATTCGCGCCTTTTTTTTTCCCTTTGCAATGGCCGCGAGCGGCAGTTTTTTTTGGCGAGGCAAAACGGAGACAATCGCGCCATTTTATTGGCGCGAACAGCCGCTAGATGCCGTTCGCGCCTCTCTGCATACGGATATTTTTAAAACTGGCGAGATTGAGGTTCTCGCCAGCCGCGAGGCGAGTTTTACAAATAGAAAAGAAAAATTGGCGCGTTTTTCGGAACTCGCCATTTTCTGCTGCTTTCTGCGCGATTTTCTCCAAAAAATGGCGAATTTCGAAATAGCGCTGCTCTCTGCATAGGCCCCTTACTGGGTTTAAATCGTCACCCAAGGGGAAACAAAATGGCTACCAAATCCAAGGCCATTAGGAAGCTGCAACATCATTGGTGTAGCTGCCTATTGGACGGCCACGTGACTCTCTTTGCAATACCAGGGAGGAATACTTAAAGGGGATTTAACTGGCTGTCCAATAAGCTGCTGCAACCGATGAAGTTGCGGATTCCTATTAGCCCCAAATTTGTCAGCCATTTTGTTTCTCCTGGTGAGAGAGTGAAATCTGGTAACATCTGTAAGGCTTTGGTCCCGCTGCGTCCGGCGGCCGCGTGCACGCTACTCACCATCTGCTTGTATCCTCCCGAGCCGGTCCCAGTCCCTCCTCCCTGCACGGCTCACTACACGCTGTGACGCGTCAGCCGTCAGGGGATGCAAGAGAATTGTAATCCCGAGCGGCGACGCGTCACGTGGTTGTGGCTGTGAGCCAATGAGGAGAGGAGGAGGGGAGGGCTTCGGAGAGGAGGAGGGGAGGGCTTTGGAGAGGAGGAGGGGAGGGCTTCGGAGGGGAGGAGGGGAGGGCTTCGGAGAGGAGATGGGGAGGGTTTAGGAGGGGAGGACTTCGGAGAGGACTTCGGAGAGGAGGAGGGGAGGGCTTAGGAGAGGAGGGGAGGGCTTAGGAGAGGAGGAGGGGAGGGCTTAGGAGAGGAGGGGAGGACTTCGGAGAGGGGGAGGGGAGGGCTTAGGAGAGGAGGGGAGGACTTCGGAGAGGAGGAGGGGAGGGCTTAGGAGAGGAGGGGAGGGCTTAGGAGAGGAGGAGGGGAGGGCTTAGGAGGGGAGGACTTCGGAGAGGAGGAGGGGAGGACTTCGGAGAGGAGGAGGGGAGGGCTTCGGAGAGGAGGAAGGGAGGGCTTAGGAGAGGAGCAAGGGAGGGCTTAGGAGAGGAGCAAGGGAGGGCTTAGGAGAGGAGCAAGGGAGGGCTTAGGAGAGGAGCAAGGGAGGGCTTAGGAGAGGAGCAAGGGAGGGCTTAGGAGAGGAGCAAGGGAGGGCTTCGGAGAGGAGGAGGGGAGGGCTTCGGAGAGGAGGAGGGGAGGGCTTCGGAGAGGAGGAGGGGAGGGCTTCGGAGAGGAGGAGGGGAGGGCTTCGGAGAGGAGGAGGGGAGGGCTTAGGAGAGGAGGAAGGGAGAGCTTCGGAGAGGAGGAAGGGAGGGCTTAGGAGAGGAGCAAGGGAGGGCTTAGGAGAGGAGCAAGGGAGGGCTTAGGAGAGGAGGAAGGGAGGGCTTAGGAGAGGAGGAAGGGAGGGTTTAGGAGAGGAGGAGGGGAGGGCTTAGGAGAGGAGCAAGGGAGGGCTTCGGAGAGGAGGAAGGGAGGGCTTCGGAGAGGAGGAGGGGAGGGCTTCGGAGAGGAGGAGGGGAGGGCTTCGGAGAGGAGGAGGGGAGGGCTTCGGAGAGGAGGAGGGGAGGGCTTCGGAGAGGAGGAAGGGAGGGCTTCGGAGAGCGGGGAGGCTTCGGGGAGCGGGGAGGCTTAGGGGAGAGGGGGGAAGCAGCGATTTGCCCTACAAATGAACTGTGCAGCACCAAGGGAGCCCCCCTGCTCCCTCCCCCAGACTCTCTCCTCATACTGTTTGAGCCGAGACAGAGACCAGAGGGAAGACCCCCCCCTCCCCCCCCCCCACAGCAGATTAACCCCTATAGTGTCTGCAGATGCACAGGGGGGAGGCGGGGGAGGGATCCCCTTGCACAGACAGTGTGATGGCCCCGCCCTCCGACGTCATTGCCACGCCCACCCGACCCATTTTGGTCACGCCCCCCCCCCCCCCGCTCCGGCTCCCTACAGACCGCAGATAGCGGTGAAGTGCCTCTCCACGCGCCGCCTGTCTGCAGTGCGGGCGCGCGGTCTGAGGCAGCGGGGCCTAAGTATCAGGAACTGGTGGGCCCCAGAGCTGAAAATAGCACGGTTCAGTTCTTGCAGATCCCTCGGGCCCTAAAAAATACACCGCTGGGGCAGATAGGGAAGGGGCAGATAGGGAAGGGGCAGATAGGGAAGGTATCTACACGGATTACTACTGTGACCAGAGGGACCTGCTAGTACTCCAAGCATTGAAATATTACAGACTAAAGGTACACCCATGCTGGCATATTACACGTGAGAGACACGCCTCGCTCAGCTAGGGAGTAGTACAAAAGGGTAACCTAGTAATTGGCTGATAGTTAATGGTGCAAAACAGGAATGGAAGTATAAGGCAACTAAAGAGAAAAGCTCCTAACACTGCACTCAGTCATGTAATAGTATGGTGCAGGGAGGAGAACAAGTCACTTAGTCTAGATAACATAAATGCCAATAGGGAATTTTTAAATCTGTATATATGATTTTATATTTAAAATTCCAAGTCTGCTTTTATTGTACAATTTTAGTTTTTGCATCTCTCTCTGTATACCCACGAATACAGGTATTTACCTAGTGTACCTAAATACTAAGACTAACCATTAACAAAACAAACACAAAAAAACTTTGGTATTCTCAACAAACCAACTCAAGCCATCATTTCCTTTTCTTTTCTAAACATACAGTAGAACACGTCTCTCAAAGATACTTCTTTCCTATCCACCTCTGTCCTTACAGGACTATTGGGAACAAGAGCATTTAGACATGTCTAGATCTATTTCGACACACACTTCTGGGTCTCAAGTGGGTAAATAAATGATTGCCCAGGTTACCATGGAAACCCTCAAGCTATAAAAAGGGGCCTTGGTCACACAGATCAGGTTACCTGTAAAAAAACATCGACATGATGCAAAACGATAGTCAGTCGCCGTTGTGATGTCACAGCGTCAGCAAGCAGGCACTCCACGCTCAGCACCGACGCCCAGGGAGCCATCTCTAAGGGAGAGCGCAGCGATGGAGCCAACCAGGAAAGCAGCGCTACTAGACGAGGTCACCAGGGACCTCTATTCCCCTCCCAGGATGCTGGCATCCTAATATACAGTACTGTACCTACTTACCAGGGCTCATCTCAGGCACGCTGGCATCCTAATATACAGTACTGTACCTACTTACCAGGGCTCATCTCAGGCACGCTGGCATCCTAATATACAGTACTGTACCGACTTACCAGGGCTCATCTCAGGCACGCTGGCATCCTAATATACAGTACTGTACCTACTTACCAGGGCTCATCTCAGGCATGCTGGCATCCTAATATACAGTACCTACTTAACAGGGCTCATCTCAGGCACGCTGGCATCCTAATATACAGCACCTACTTACCAGGGCTTATAGTGTACTGATCACACACAGGTATTAACGCCAAGTGGTAAGATAGGGATACATTACTGGGAGTTACTCAGTGAGGGAAGTTACTTTAGTTATTCCTGTCTCTATTTAGGACTTCTAGTCTGCGACCCCCAGATTTTCCTATAATAAGGATAGGAGCACATCCCCCGTAATTAGCACAGCGGTACCCACGGAGGAGAGAAATACTTCCATTGTTCCTGGATTTTTTGCCACACTTTGACCCCTGTATTTTTTTGTATTATTGTATAAATCAACTTTGTAATTAAATTCCCTATTGGCATTAATATTTTCTAGACGGAATAGCAGTTACTTTTTATCCTACCCCCACTATTAAGCTGACCGAGTGTTGCGGTCAGGGCTTTCCTCTTTAGTTGCCTTGTCCTGGCATATTAGTCACTGAAATGAAACATTTGCTTATTGCATTAAAAGTTCCCCAAATAATCCCCTGCCTTGTGCTCCGGTCTCCTCCTGATAATGCCAGCGAAGGAGCGCAGCCCTGCTGATAAACCCTCAGGTAATAAACTCCGCAAGGAGGAGTTGCAAAGTGAACTGGTCCCGTTCGGTGCATTTCTGAGAACCGGTACATTTCCCTCTAGATTATCGGGTATTCGGTACTTGGGATCATCTATACAAAACCTCCGATCTTTGGATCTACAAGTCTGGAAAAGAACCTCCTCATATACACCGCACTGTGTGTACCCCTGTACCACGGAGCAACTCCCCAAACCACAAGGCGACTTCAAGGCGGGAAACCCAACTGGAGACACAGGTAACGTCCCAGAAGATAAGATGATGCACGACTGTGGCAAGAACCTTTCCCACCAAAAACAGGACATGCAAAGAAATTAAGTGCCGGCACCGGGGGGTTAAATGCAAACTCAAAATCTTCTGCCCTAAATGGCTATTCTTCAGCTTGAAAGTAGGAATACAGCACAAGAAGAAGATCATTTTACCAACAACTCACATCCTGCTGCAATCAGCACAGGAAGGGTTTCTCTCCAGCACATTCCCACGCGGGGCCTTTGCCTCGATGGACTCTAATAAATAAATAGTAATATATTTGCGTGTGCCGTACCTGTTTCAACAGTAGGGTCTATGTAGAACGTGTCATTGGACGGGAGCACTGAGCCTCGCCGGTAATGCTGCTTACAGATTTTCAGGCCTTTCATTTTCTCACCAACACTCTCGTAGCCGACAGTGCCCAGCGATATATTCTTTATCTGGCGGTACTATTAGTATACAAATACAGCATCAGAAAACAGAGGATGCACAGACATCTGCAGTAAAGCATCACACAACAAGCCAGGAGTACACGGGATCAACATCTGCATCACACAACAAGCCCGGAGCACACGGGATCAACATCTGCATCACACAACAAGCCCGGAGCACACGGGATCAACATCTGCATCACACAACAAGCCCGGAGCACACGGATCAACATCTGCATCACACAACAAGCCCGGAGCACACGGGATCAACATCTGCATCACACAACAAGCCCGGAGCACACGGGATCAACATCTGCACCACACAACAAGCCAGGAGCACACGGGATCAACATCTGCACCACACAACAAGCCAGGAGCACACAGGATCAACATCTGCATCACACAACAAGCCAGGAGCACACAGGATTAACATCTGCACCACACAACAAGCCAGGAGCCCACGGGATCAACATCTGCATCACACAACAAGCCCGGAGCCCACAGGATTAACATCTGCATCACACAACAAGCCCGGAGCACACGGGATCAACATCTGCATCACACAACAAGCCAGGAGCACACAGGATCAACATCTGCATCACACAACAAGCCAGGAGCCCACAGGATCAACATCTGCATCACACAACAAGCCAGGACCATACAGGATCAACATCTGCATCACACAACAAGCCCGGAGCCCACAGGATCAACATCTGCATCACACAACAAGCCAGGAGCCCACAGGATCAACATCTGCATCACACAACAAGCCCGGAGCATACAGGATTAACATCTGCATCACACAACAAGCCAGGACCATACAGGATCAACATCTGCATCACACAACAAGCCAGGAGCACACGGGATCAACATCTGCATCACACAACAAGCCCGGAGCACACAGGATTAACATCTGCATCACACAACAAGCCAGGACCATACAGGATCAACATCTGCATCACACAACAAGCCAGGAGCACACAGGATCAACATCTGCATCATACAACAAGCCGGGAGCACACAGGCTCAACATCTGCAAAAAGGAGGTTCAATTTGTTGTCGTTTGTGAAACTTTATAGAGAACCAACATGAAACCTCTTCATAGATTAAGTTATGGTGTAGAGCACCTTTGAAACATCACAGGTCACATCTTCAGGTGTGCACGCTGGGTTTAAAAGCTTTGTAAACTTGTATTTGTTATTTTAATAGATGACATTAAAGCTTTCATGTTGAGCTTGTAAAAAGGCATCAGGTCCTACACGAAACCTTCCTCAGGACCGATATAAAGCTGCTAGAACTGAGCTACAAACAAAAGCCAAATTATCATTTGTGTTACCTGGTCAATTGCAAAAAAGATGCTATCGTAGAGATCTTTCTGGGTGTATACGGTACGGCTATAATCATCTTCATCAGTGCCAGAGTATCCTTTCAGAAACAGGTGTTTGAAGGCCATTGTATTTTCTTCTTTGAAGGAAACGACGAGCTGGTTGCTCAATCCAAATAAGATGAGCTGAAAGAAAGTATCCGCTTCGAATTTATCACATATTAGAAAACAACCGCCGGACGGGGAGAGGGGTGGGTATCACTACCCTCTTGCCCAGCCCCACACTCAGTTTCACTCTCCCTTCCTTCCCCCCCCCCCCCCCACCTTAGATCTCTTTTTCCCTTCTTTCTTTATCTGTCCTTTCTTACCTGCTCTAAGTAGTTAAGAGGAGCCTCTCTCACTACTGGCCCGATGCAGGCTATTTGTTAGGCTCTAAAATAAATGTCATCTTTTTGGTTATGCGCATCCTGTATCGGGGGGTAAAAGACTTTCGAAATGTATGTTGAACTAATGTTGAACTCCTCCCGGAAAACCAATAAAAACTGTTTGAGATAGAAAACCGATTCAGTTTCAATAACTAAAGATCGGTTTATAAAGGATGCAGCGGTACCCAAGAAAAGGATGTGATACTAGAGATCTTAAATTCTTACATGGGAAATAAATCCACTGTCGCTGCCCTTTCATTAAAAAATAAAATGCGAACAGATTTCCGTCTCCGTTGAAACCATGCGCAGTACAATATTTACAAATATACTGTTTCCAATTCGCGTTCAGCTCAAGACAGCTGGGAGATATAGTGTATACACGACACATAATACAACTCATACTCAGGCATGTAACAGTTGTAGAAAATCATCAACTAAAGATGCACATAAAAAAACATGTGAAATTAATACGTCTCGTCTCCAGGGGTCTGCGTGGTCCCAAAAAGCTGCACCAGACCGGGCTGGATGTGCAGATATTAGTGCATGTGTTCACTGTTCATCTTTTTAGATCACTTTGGAATAAACTGTGTCAGTTGTGCTGAAGCAGGGATATCCTTAAAACCTGACCTGTTGATGGCCCTTGAGGACTGGCGCTGGCCACTCACGGCAGAGACATAGGAGTTATTCAATGACATGTACAATGCAAGGATTGAGTTGTCGGTATTTTCTTCGTGGGGAGTTGATTCGCTTTTGTATTTGCGATGTAAGGCTGAGTCCATGGTGACTTCAGCCGTGCGGAGGCGCCCTGAGGCTGAGGGAAAGCGGGTGCTTTCCTTGGCCTTAGTTCGCGCGCCGTCCGGGGGCGGGCCAATGACGTCACGGAGCTGGTTCGCCCTCATTGGGCAAACCGCTCATGTGACCGGCCCTGCGCTCCCGTGAGCGCTGAAACGGAAAAAAATTGGGTGCTACGCCTCCGCACGCCAACGGAAGTGTGCGCGAGCCCCTGCTAAAGCCGCTCTCTTTGCGGCTGCAGGGGCTCACTGACAAGCGTCAGCGCGCCTCAGCACGGGTCAGCGCCTAAGCGCTGACCATGGACTCAGCCTTATATGTAACACTAGAAGGTGACTGTGCTTTATATGCTTCATTACTAATTTATCTGGATTCAGCTTTCTCTAGAGCAGCTGTACACACAGGCAGGGCCCGGGACACCTGTCCCGGCTGTCCCCCCCTGTCGGCGGCCCTGCACAAACCTACACACAGGCAGGGCCCGGGACACCGGGCCCGGGACACCTGTCCCGGCTCTTCCCCCCCTGTCGGCGGCCCTGCAAACACCTACACACAGCCAGGGCCGGGACACCGGGCCCGGGACACCTGTCCCGGCTGCTCCCCCCGTCGGCGGCCCTGCACACACCTACACACAGCCAGGGCCGGGGACACCGGGCCCGGGACACCTGTCCCGGCTCTTCCCCCCCTGTCGGCGGCCCTGCACACACCTACACAAAGCCAGGGCCGGGGACACCGGGCCCGGGACACCTGTCCCGGCTGCTCCCCCCCTGTCGGCGGCCCTGCACACACCTACACACAGCCAGGGCCGGGGACACCGGGCCCGGGACACCTGTCCCGGCTCTTCCCCCCCTGTCGGCGGCCCTGCACACACCTACACACAGCCAGGGCCGGGGACACCGGGCCCGGGACACCTGTCCCGGCTGCTCCCCCCCTGTCGGCGGCCCTGCACACACCTAAGAAAATCTTAATTCTATTTTACATTTCGTATGAATTTATCATTATGAGGATATAGTAAAAAACTAACGTAGCTTAAAGCAGCACGCCCATCATTTTACCCCAATTTCCCCCCTCCCATGACGGGAACCGCGGTGCTTACAGGAGCAGAACAAGCATCTATTTTTAGCCTTGTGAACCCCCGGCTTCCTGATATCCTTACCGCTGAAGTTACCCACATTACTTCCCGGCGGGATTTAATTTGCCGTCCAATTGGAAGCCACAACAGATGACTTTGCAGCTTCCTATAGACACGCGGCATCGGTGAGATTTGAACAGCCATTTTGTTTCCCCTGGAGGGGCAGTGAAACTGGTAACTTCACTGGATGCATCTAGTAAAGCAAGGAGTCCCTGCAACTGAAAATAATGCAGCAGCTGGGATTGCTGCTTAAACTACTCGCTCCATTCACACTAACTTTAGATTGTAAGCTCTTCGGGGCAGGGACTCCTTTTCCTATTTTATCTCTGAAGGGCTTACTCCCATTGAGTTATATTATGTCACGTGTATTACTGCTGTACAGCGCTGTGTATCTGGATGTCGCTATATAAAGATATACATACATACTGAACAGCTAATGCCCTTCTGTATGCCACCTTCACTATGGGCAAGGTCAGAGCCGAGCTGCAGGACCCAGCTGGTGTAAATGTTCTCATGCGAAGGGCTGAATGTGTGTGTATACAGAATGCTAAAATACCGCAGCCCCCATTTTGCCTGCTGTGTTTTGGTGGAGCGACCATTTTGTTTTCTTATTCTGACCACATGAAAGGGTTGCGGTGCGAGACTGCGCGGTAAGGATGCCTGTGGGTACGAATCCCCGAATCCAGCTTTGTGACAGAAGCCAGGCTCTTCCCGCAGGAAATAGGACTCATTACAAATACATCCAGGCATTTTGTAATCTATAAACTTCCTGCCGGCCCCACAATGTATCCACGTTTGAGAAGCAGCGCGACGCCATTGTATAAAAGCCCTGCACATTTTTAACCTTGTTATAGTAAAATGGGATCTTTTCCCCTTTAATTTGTATACATAATTTACAGGTTTTATTCTCCCTCTCATACAACATTTTTATATTACCTGGTTATGTTATATAAGCAAAGGGTTTTTGCAAGTACTTTTTAGAGGTGTAAGCTCTCCCCTCCCCACTTCCCAAGTTGGCAGGTCAGTTTCATTTTGCCAGGTTATGACAGATCCAATGTGATCATTCTTCCTGTAATTATACAGGTTAATAAGAATTTTAACACAGAGACTGTTAGGATGCCTTGAAAGTGGCAGCAGGCTTAAGACGCTTTGGCCAAAGGGTTAAAACAAATGACCCTTTTTTCAAGAGAATATATAGGTATTGCACTGTGTATTTTTGTCACATTGGAACTAGCTTTGGGCATCTTTGTCTGTTTTTGTTGATTTTAGAAAAGCCACATTTTTTACCCCAAGACTTTGCAAAAAAATGTTCTAGACTGTTTCAGTCTCCCGCCTCCCATCCCCAGGCTGTTTCAGTCTCCCGCCTCCCATCCCCAGGCTGTTTCAGTCTCCCGCCTCCCATTCCCAGGCTGTTTCAGTCTCCCGCCTCCCATCACCAGGCTGTTTCAGTCTCCCGCCTCCCATCACCAGGCTGTTTCAGTCTCCCGCCTCCCATTCCCAGGCTGTTTCAGTCTCCCGCCTCCCATTCCCAGGCTGTTTCAGTCTCCCGCCTCCCATTCCCAGGCTGTTTCAGTCTCCCGCCTCCCATCACCAGGCTGTTTCAGTCTCCCGCCTCCCATCACCAGGCTGTTTCAGTCTCCCGCCTCCCATCCCCAGGCTGTTTCAGTCTCCCGCCTCCCATCCCCAGACTGTTTCAGTCTCCTGCCTCCCATCCCCAGACTGTTTCAGTCTCCCGCCTCCCATCCCCAGACTGTTTCAGTCTCCCGCCTCCCATCACCAGGCTGTTTCAGTCTCCCGCCTCCCATCACCAGGCTGTTTCAGTCTCCCGCCTCCCATCACCAGGCTGTTTCAGTCTCCCGCCTCCCATCACCAGGCTGTTTCAGTCTCCCGCCTCCCATCACCAGGCTGTTTCAGTCTCCCGCCTCCCATCACCAGGCTGTTTCAGTCTCCCGCCTCCCATCCACAGGCTGTTTACTCCGCTGCATCCCCAGATATCCTGTCCTCATTGACTATTTAATTTTAAAGACTACAGCTCATGCATCCGAAATACCTACCCCACGTATGTGCACCGACAGCGCTAGCATTTTATAATAAAGAAAATGAGTCTTATCCAATTACCATCATAATGAAGTTGAAAATGGCAACAAAAATAGTAACAAGCGTAATATTTGTGTAAAACAAACTCCATAGTAGAGTTAAGTACACGTATATTACACGTGTAGTACACGTGTAGTACACGTATAGTACACGTGTAGTACACGTGTAGTACACGTATAGTACACGTATAGTACACGTATAGTACACGTATAGTACACGTATAGTACAAGTATAGTACATGCATAGTACACGTATAGTACAAGTATAGTACACGCATAGTACACGTATAGTACACGGCTACATGTGAGCACATCTATGGTCCATTATAGTACACGTATAGTACACGTATAGTACACGTATAGTACAAGCATAGTACACGTATAGTACATGGCTACATGTGAGCACATCTATGGTCCATTAATGGAAGTGTCGCACGGTCAGAGTAATCACCTGCGTAGTCACCATGACGATCTTCAGAACCTGTAAAACAAGCTTCCACGGTATCTGGCGTCTCGCTCTGTATTTGTCACATGGGTTCATAAAGTAAAACTTGAGGTCCTCCTTCAGGGCGCCCTCTTCCCTTCCCAAGTCCAGCGGGGTCTTGGTGGTCCTGCCACACAAAAGAAACAAAGCATCCTGATAATGACATGTGAAGTCTCAGATCTGATTTGCCAGCAGAGTTCTACAACAATGAAATTAAACAAAAAATATATAAATGAAAAAGTTTATCACTTAGACCCAATTACATTGCAGCTCAATCCAGTGTCCACACCCACGCACTGCATAGCTGCAATATACCTACAAGTCCCCTCTATTTACCAACCTGAACCGGCTTTGCTTGCAACACAGAATAGATTTCCCAGCCTCAGAGCTGTTATAGACACCCCTGTGCCTCAATGCTTAAAGGGCACAGGTTCAAACCCTGCTACTATCTGCTTCATTTCAAAAGATGTCATGGGACAAGATTAACAGAAATGTATATTGACAAAGTAATCAGACTAATAAAACAGGACCGCCACTGGCACGGAAAATACAAAAGCACATTTAAACATTTTCTTCATTTACCTACAGTACTGCATAACTATTTCTGACTGCTTGCAGATTCACAGTACCGGTGAAGGAGCAGATTACTTGGGTCCAATGGGTTTTACCTGTTGTCAGATTCTGTTTCTATGTTACCGCTGCAGTTGAGCAAGGTTGGGTTGGCTCCTATGTATCAGGACATCCCTTTAGCATTTGTATAAATGTGACATTTACAAACAGCGTAAAAATCCTCCTAAAATTCTTACACGTAATCTAAGCACAAGGTGGGACGGAAAAATGCACAAGCAACAGAAAGCAAACTAGGAAAACAATGACATTTATTCTCCTAAAACAATACAAATAAAATTATATATATATTTGTGAACATGTATGTGTGTATTTGTATCTGTTGGGGGCGTTAGCCATAAAATGCGTCGCAAACCCCCTTCTCACACACCAAATTCATTTGTGAAGATTTATGGGGTTAATCATATAACTGCCAGCATGTCGCTGGCACGTTCGGCAGCTAAGGAGCTACTAAGTGTCCCACTTCCGTGGTACAAAGATCACGTTTTTACTGTTTACGTGTATGAAGGTGAATGTTAACCTCACAAATTATCAGCGTCAACAAATCATATAAAGTGTGTAACTCTCCCGGGACAGCAGCTGGAAAGCAAGAAATACAGCGATTATCCATAGCAGGGATTTCCTGCAAACTCCACACACAGCGCACACACACACACACACACGCGCGCACACACACAGCGCACACACACAGCGCACACAGCGCACACACACACACACAGCAGCTGGAAAGCAAGAAATACAGCGATTATCCATACCAGGGATCTCCTCCAAACACCACACACCTGGTTACACACACAGCACACACACACACACACACACACACACACACACACACACACACACACACACCTGGTTACACACACACACACACACACACACACACCTGGTTACACACACACACACACACACACACACACACACACACACACACACACACACACACACACACACACAGCAGGTGGCCTGTGCTTGTCTAATTGGGAAGTGCAGAGGTTTGTAGCCTAAGGCCAGGTCCCCACTGCGGCCGCGTGCCCCTCACCAGCCCCTTTCCTCCTCCCCAGAAGACCCCGGCGACTCCTCGCTTCCTGGCTCACTGCGTACAGTGACGCGTCAGCCAGCAGCGGATACAACAGGATTGCGTGCCCGTGTGACGACGCGTCACATGGTGCGCCAGGGAGCCAACGAAGAGTGGAGATCGCCGGCAGCCTGGGATGAACAGGGGAGGGCAGTGGATCCTTCAAGTACACAACACACACACAACATATTAACACACACACATTCCCAACTGTAGAAACACACTGTAACACTTTGAGCCACCTCGTTCAGTATGTCCTCCATTATGATCTAAACACACAGTGATTTACATCAGAGAATAGTATTGTTGGGTTGGAAAGCGAGTGAAGACTGGAGGTCATTTGGTTTTGCGAAGTAGCCCAACAGTAGATGCCTTCCAATCTGCTGGTGCCGGTCCTGTCACATCGGTCCAGCCCAGATATGTGAAGTGTGGAGCCATTCCATTAAACGGCGCGGTTGTGAGGTACATCACTGAAGAGCTCCTGCTTTCTTACAGTGTTCACATTCAATTGTTACTTTGGGATGGATTGTATGTCTTTATTTATATAACGCCATTAATGTACACAGCGCTTCACAGCAGTAATACACATGACAATCATATAAATAACAAATAATATAAATAACGGGTCATGGGAATAAGTGCTTCAGACATAAATGTAACATTTAGGAAGAGGAGTCCCTGCTCCGAGGAGCTTACAATCTAATTGGTGGGTAGGAGGAATGTACAGAGACAGTAGGAGGGCATTTTGGTAAGTGCTTCTGCAGGGGGCCAAGCTTTATGTATCATGTGTCTAGTAGTATCTACGGTGCTATTCATATGCTTCTTTAAGCAAGTGTGTCTTAAAGGTGGGTCTTAAGGTGGGTCTTATGAATGGTTTGTTGGACATTTGTCCAAATCATTTAAATAAGGATTTTGTTTTTTAATTTCTATTTTGGAGGAAACCGGCACAAACGGTTTACTCATTTTTGTTTTCGCTGCTTGAGTTGTATTCTGCGTACAGTTTCCTATGCTGCTGTGTGTTGGGCTGGAATAGGACACCTGTGAATTTAGGGTGCTCACTGCTGGAATGGGGTTCAGTATTGCCATTGTAATACACTGCAAGCTCCCCTGGACCAGGGTGGTTTCTAGAAGATTTCTGTGTTATTATCCTGAATTGTACTATGTAACTATTCCCCCCCCCCTTCATCATGGCCACGCCCACCCGGCCTGTTTTGGCCACGCCCCCAGCGCCTAAAAAAAGCTGCTTACAGACCGCAGGCACGTGCAGCGGGACCTTAGCCTAAAGCAGCAATATTACATTCACCCTTGCCCCCCACCTTTTCTTCTTATTTGAATATGTAAAGAGTGTGACAATGTATCATTCTAGACTCTTACCGATACTGCGAACCATTTAGCACAGCTGTTATAAATCTGGATTGTGTGCCTAATGAAATGGCTGCTTCCTAACTTTGTGCTGCAGTCTGTGACATGGTGCAGCTGATATGTAACATTATATTACTAAGTGTAACACATTATTGTTACAGCTTTCAGAGTAATAGGCAGTCTGCTGTTTGGAACACAGCAAAACATCTGTTTGGGATACTTTGTTGCCAAAGGGCAGAGCTCAAAAAGGTGTGTGAGAGCCTATTTCAAAAAAGGAATTGTTGCTGTAGCTGCCAAAGTGATGATAATACATTAAAAAAAAAAACACGGCATTAGGAGTTAGAAAAAAATAAATGCAGGCAGTATTATCTAATACTACAGAACGGATTTATTTATATATATAAAACAAATGCAGGCAGTATTATCTAATACTACAGAACGGATTTATTTATATATATAAAACACATGCAGGCAGTATTATCTAATACTACAGAACTGATTTATTTATATATATAAAACACATGCAGGCAGTATTATCTAATACTACAGAACGGATTTATTTATATATATAAAACACATGCAGGCAGTATTATCTAATACTACAGAACTGATTTATTTATATATATATAAAAAACATCGGATTTTCCACTTTTTGCTGCGTTAATAAGCCGTCTGACAAACAAAACTTACATTCAGATGGAAGTCCTTCCTTCACCGGCTTGTTCTGTAGTTAATGCATAAAGTAGCTTACCCATGTGTGTCACCATGTCAGTCCCACGTGTGTCACCATGTCAGTCCCACGTGTGTCACCATGTCAGTCCCACGTGTGTGTCACCATGTCAGTCCCACGTGTGTGTCACCATGTCAGTCCCACGTGTGTGTCACCATGTCAGTCCCACGTGTGTGTCACCATGTCAGTCCCACGTGTGTGTCACCATGTCAGTCCCACGTGTGTGTCACCATGTCAGTCCCACGTGTGTGTCACCATGTCAGTCCCACGTGTGTGTCACCATGTCAGTCCCACGTGTGTGTCACCATGTCAGTCCCACGTGTGTGTCACCATGTCAGTCCCACGTGTGTGTCACCATGTCAGTCCCACGTGTGTGTCACCATGTCAGTCCCACGTGTGTGTCACCATGTCAGCCCCACGTGTGTGTCACCATGTCAGCCCCACGTGTGTGTCACCATGTCAGCCCCACGTGTGTGTCACCATGTCAGCCCCACGTGTGTGTCACCATGTCAGTCCCACGTGTGTGTCACCATGTCAGCCCCACGTGTGTGTCACCATGTCAGCCCCACGTGTGTGTCACCATGTCAGCCCCACGTGTGTGTCACCATGTCAGCCCCACGTGTGTGTCACCATGTCAGTCCCATGTGTGTCACCATGTCAGTCCCATGTGTGTCACCATGTCAGTCCCATGTGAGTCACCATGTCAGTCCCATGTGTGTCACCATGTCAGTCCCATGTGTGTCACCATGTCAGTCCCATGTGTGTCACCATGTCAGTCCCATGTGTGTGTCACCAAGTCAGTCCCATGTGTGTGTCACCATGTCAGTCCCATGTGTGTCACCATGTCAGTCCCATGTGTGTCAACATGTCAGTCCCATGTGTGTCACCATGTCAGTCCCATGTGTGTGTCACCATGTCAGCCCCATGTGTGTGTCACCATGTCAGCCCCATGTGTGTCACCATGTCAGTCCCATGTGTGTCACCATGTCAGTCCCATGTGTGTCACCATGTCAGTCCCATGTGTGTGTCACCATGTCAGCCCCATGTGTGTCACCATGTCAGTCCCATGTGTGTCACCATGTCAGTCCCATGTGTGTCACCATGTCAGTCCCATGTGTGTCACCATGTCAGTCCCATGTGTGTCACCATGTCAGTCCCATGTGTGTCACCATGTCAGTCCCATGTGTGTCACCATGTCAGTCCCATGTATGTCACCATGTCAGTCCCATGTGTGTCACCATGTCAGTCCCATGTGTGTCACCATGTCAGTCCCATGTGTGTCACCATGTCAGTCCCATGTGTGTCACCATGTCAGTCCCATGTGTGTCACCATGTCAGTCCCATGTGTGTCACCATGTCAGTCCCATGTGTGTGTCACCATGTCAGTCCCATGTGTGTCACCATGTCAGTCCCATGTGTGTCACCATGTCAGTCCCATGTGTGTCACCATGTCAGTCCCATGTGTGTCACCATGTCAGTCCCATGTGTGTCACCATGTCAGTCCCATGTGTGTGTCACCATGTCAGTCCCATGTGTGTCACCATGTCAGTCCCATGTGTGTCACCATGTCAGTCCCATGTGTGTCACCATGTCAGTCCCATGTGTGTGTCACCATGTCAGTCCCATGTGTGTCACCATGTCAGTCCCATGTGTGTCACCATGTCAGTCCCATGTGTGTCACCATGTCAGTCCCATGTGTCACCATGTCAGTCCCATGTGTGTCACCATGTCAGTCCCATGTGTGTCACCATGTCAGTCCCATGTGTGTCACCATGTCAGTCCCATGTGTGTGTCACCATGTCAGTCCCATGTGTGTGTCACCATGTCAGCCCCATGTGTGTCACTATGTCAGTCCCATGTGTGTGTCACCATGTCAGCCCCATGTGTGTCACCATGTCAGTCCCATGTGTGTCACCATGTCAGTCCCATGTGTGTCACCATGTCAGTCCCATGTGTGTCACCATGTCAGTCCCATGTGTGTCACCATGTCAGTCCCATGTGTGTCACCATGTCAGTCCCATGTATGTCACCATGTCAGTCCCATGTGTGTCACCATGTCAGGACCATGTGTGTCACCATGTCAGTCCCATGTGTGTCACCATGTCAGTCCCACGTGTGTCACCATGTCAGTCCCACGCATGGACTGCTCACACCTCTATTAAACGCATCTTATGCATGGATATCATTGGACTGTCTCCCTCGGAGTCTCAGCACCCACAAGTATTCCTGCATACGTTGCTTTGAGTACACATATACTGTACCACCTATAGACTGGGTTCTGAGGTTTAAATACGGTAACATTGTTATGTTCTGTCACTGTGCCACAAGAGCCACTTACCTGGGAGGATATCACAGCCCCGGCCAGGCCACATAACAGGCCACATAACAGGCCACACTGGGCACTTATTCAACACGCCACCAAGCCGCCTCCCACATGCTGGGTAAAGTAACACCAGGAAAACGGCGTCACCGTATATTGTATGGCACGTATGGCACGTATGGCACGTATGGCATGTACTCTCTCACATTATGTTCTGCGCAGTTGTACTAATTGGTGCTATTTTTTAAATAAACGTAATACAAACAAACTTGAGTGTTCATCTTTAATGCCCTTTATTTAACATCAATTAAATTAAATTAACCTTTGCTTTTTGAGTAACAAACAAGACAACTTAGAAAGACGAAGTATTTTGGAAAATGTATATTTTCCTATATATAAGGATTGCAATAGAAAGTAAGGTCAACCCTAAAATGTTCTTTAAGTATCTTAATAACAAAAAAATGAGAAAATAAAATATAGGGCCCTTTCAGTGTGAGATGGGCAGGCAGATTATTGGAGATAAGGGAAAAGCAGAGGTATTCAACAAATTCTTTGCCTCTGTGTTTACCAGGGAAGAATCAAGTACAATAGTAGTGCCGCAGGAGGAAGCCACAACCTCCATATTAATGAACAATTGGTTAACTGAGGAAGAAGTTCATAAGCGGCTTGAAAAAAATTAAAGTAAATAAGGCACCTGGCCCCGATAGCATACATCCAAGAGTTCTCAAGGAGTTAAACTCCGTAATAGCCAAACCATTATATTTAATATTCAAGGACTCCATTTCCACAGGCTCAGTACCACAAGATTGGCGTAAAGCAGATGTGGTGCCTATATTTAAAAAGGGAGCTAGATCACACCCAGGGAATTACAGACATGTAAGCCTGACTTCAATAGTAGGGAAACTACTTGAAGGTTTAATATGGGATAATATTCAGGAATAACTAATGGAAAACAAAATTATTAGTAATAGTCAGCATGGATTTATGAAGGATAGATCTTGCCAAACTAACCTTATTTGTTTCTTTGAGGAGGTAAGTAGGAATTTAGACCAGGGTAATGCAGTTGATGTGGTCTACTTAGATTTTGCAAAGGCTTTTGATATGGTTTCACACAAGAGGTTGGTGTACAAAATAAAGAAAATTGGACTCAGTAATAATATAAGCACCTGGATTGAAAACTGGTTAAAGGACAGACAACAGAGGGTTGTCATAAATGGAACTTTTTCAGGTTGGGCTAAAGTTAAGGATCGGTACTGGGACCCCTGCTTTTTAACTTGTTTATTAATGACCTTGAGGTTGGGATCGAGAGCAAAGTCTCTATCTTTGCTGATGATACTAAATTGTGTAAGGTAATAGAATCAGAGCAGGATGTAATTTCTCTTCAGAAGGACTTGGAGAGACTGGAAAAGTGGGCAGGTAAATGGCAAATGAGGTTTAATACAGATAAATGTAAGGTTATGCATTTGGGATGCAAGAATAAAAAGGCGACTTACAAATTAAATGGAGATATATTGGGGGAATCCTTGATTGAGAAGGATTTAGGAGTGCTTGTAGACAGCAGGCTTAGCAATAGTGCCCAATGTCATGCAGTAGCTGCAAAGGCAAACAAGATCTTATCTTGCATCAAACGGGCAATGGATGGAAGGGAAGTTAACATAATTATGCCCCTTTACAAAGCATTAGTAAGACCACACCTTGACTATGGAGTACAATTTTGGGCACCAATCCTAAGAAAAGACATTATGGAACTAGAGAGAGTGCAGAGAAGAGCCACCAAATTAATAAAGGGGATGGACATTCTAACTTATGAGGAGAGGCTAGCTAAATTAGATTTATTTACATTAGAAAAGAGGCGTCTAAGAGGGGATATGATCACTATATACAAATATATTCAGGGACAATACAAGGAGCTTTCAAAAGAACTTTTCATCCCAAAGGCAGTACAAAGGACTCGGGGCCATCCCTTAAGGTTGGAGGAAAGGAAATTTCACCAGCAACAAAGGAAAGGGTTCTTTACAGTAAGGGCAGTTAAAATGTGGAATTCATAACCCATGGAGACTGTGATGGCAGATACAATAGATTTGTTCAAAAAAAGGTTGGACATCTTTTTAGATGGGAAAGGTATACAGGGATATACCAAATAAGTATACATGGGAAGGATGTTGATCCAGGGATTAATCCGATTGCCAATTCTTGGAGTCAGGAAGGAATTAATTTTTCCCCTTAATGGGGTTTTTTGTTTGCTTTCCTCTGGATCAATAAGTATAGATATAGAATAAAGTATCTGTTGTCTAAATTTAGCATAGGTTGAACTTGATGGACGTACGTATTTTTTCAACCTCATCTACTATGTAACTATGTAACTATGTAACTATATTCAGGTAAGTAATTAGTCATTAGTGCCCATAGGGTGTCATTCGTCCAATACGCTGCAATGCGATTACCCTGGGCGCAGGAGAAGGTGGCTAGCGATTGTCAGGGTGCAGAGACCGCGCGTCCTCACAATGTAACGCTTATATTACCAATTACATTTAAAAGAAATGGTTAAAAAAAACAGGAAATTTGCACAAAAAAACAATTCAGAAGGTAAAAGAAAAATGAAGATGACGGATTAGATAGCCGTGATGATGAAGCCCGGAGTCAAAGGGTAAAAAGGACAAAAGATACTCAGAATGATGTTGAATTCTTACATTTTCCAACATAAACACAAACGATGCACAAAAGGTGCAGTCAGGTTTCATTCTGCTTATGGAAGAAAAAACAGTAAAAGGCCGACCGCGGAAACCCGGCCTGCAAAGTACACAGATGTCCAAGGAGACCGTCTGTCCACTCTGCAAAGTACACACGCAGTTAAACAGGGCGCACTATGTAACATTCACGTTAACCGTTTCACTGCTGGAGGCAAGCAATGCGTTACGGGAGTTACTGAGCCGGTTATAATAATGAGTATGGATATTGGGTAACTTACAGTACATGGCATCCATATACTTTCTAGTACAGTATGTCCGAATCCTTACCAAGTCATCTGATTCAGCTGGAGGGGAAAGCAGAATGCTGGTGGGTCGGGCATCGCCGGAGCCCAAAGGTGTGTGTGTTTGAGCCGGGATGTTACAGCTGAAAGACAGCAGTGTGCCCTCTGTGTGCTACAATGTAACAGTGCTCTGGCCCGCTCTGACCCGCTCTGACCCGCTCTGACCCGCTCTGACCCGCTCTCCCCCCCATACATCTCCCAAGCTCCACAAGGGAAAAGCAGAGGAACAAACGCAAGGAAGAATGACCTATGTGCAGCTGGAACAATGATACCACATGCATGCTGTGTACAGACATTCCCGTGTATTCAGTCATTGATTGTTTAAAATTAAGCAATTGTTCTGCTATTTATTAGCTTATCACCTGGTTAATGAATAAGGTTAGGGAGACTGGACTGAAATGTACATTGTTTTATTGTTGACTCAATTATCAGAAAGCATTAGCACAAATTAAACCCCAGCACCCCCCAACAGGTCAGGTATTATATCCTTAAAACCTGACCTGTTTGAGGACTGGAGTTGAGTGCCATTGGTTTAGAAAGTGAAACACAAAAAGGGAAACATGTCAGATATTTTTAAACCCAATGTTAATCTAACTTACTCTTACAAACGTGCAAAAAGTACTCGGATCCTTACCTTCCTGTTATACAGTATTGATTCTAAGGATACCCACTAGGTACTACTAATACCTCCAGTTTTCGCCCATAGAAATTACTTGTTGCTATGGAGAAATACATTTTAAACTACACAGGATCTTCTCAAACTGTTTTGTGACGTAGTAATGTGACGTAGTAATGTGGCGTAGTAATGCGGCGTAGTAATGCGACGTAGTAATGCGACGTAGTAATGCGACGTAGTAATGTAACAGCATCTTCAAATGTCTCATTTCTGTAATGTTCTATTTTGAAAAGTTGACCAAGATCCTTTCAGGCCATTCCACGTTACGTGGCACTGTCTTCCACGCCTCTCCACTCACCACTCCCCACTCTCACGCCTCCCACCCGTCTCCCCCACTCACGCCTCCCCACCCGGTATATAATGTTACATATCAGCTGCAGCACAAAGTTAGAAGGCGGCCATTTTGTTTGTTTACAGATTTACAGATTTATAACCAGAGCTGCAAACGATTGCCAGTTTGCATAAGAATATATAACTATACATTGTCGCGTGCTTTATAAATAAAAATAAGAAAAATAAAGGGGGAAAGTAATATTGCTGCTTTAAAGTGTCAGTTTTACACATTGCATGTCCCCCTCAGACTGGCGACCTGATAAAACTAGTACAATGAAGAAAGAGGTTTTAATACGCCAATTGTAGTCTTTTTTTGGTCAGTGGTAACCGTGAATGTATCAGGCAGTGCCTTCTAACTGCCAGTAACACTTCTATGGTCTGCTTTCCCAATCCAGAGATCAACTCTTCCCAAAGTTAGATATTGGCATACATTAAAGCAACAGCCCAAGCTGCCATCCCCCCCTTTAATATGTGCATCAATACAACCCACACAATAAGTGATTAGCTAAAATGCTGATCAATCTGTTCTCCTGTGATCGATCGCCAAGGGGATCACTAAATGGCTGTCAGTGCAGCAGAAGGGGACCAAAGATGCAAAGTTCTGTGCGGGAAGATCATGTGACCAGACAGTCACTGGATACAATTAGTGCCCTGCTAGAGGGGGCAGGGCTCAAAAAGGGGTGTGCCAGAGCCTGTTTCAGAAGAGGAAGGGGATGCGACTTTGTAAATGGTTGCTATAGACACAAAAATGTTTGTTACATTATAATACATTAACAATGTCAGCTTGTTTAAAAAAAAATGCTACACGTATTTTCTCATAGTACAGAACTGATTTATTAAACAAACACACGTACTGTAGGACATTCTTGGTCAGCAGCTTTAACTTCTGCAAAACAAGCACAGATCAGCGTTCCCCTCGCCCATTCCCCTCACCGATTCCCCTCGCTGACTCACAAGCAGTGACAGACATTACTAAATCTGCAACTTTCCCAGCGCGTTCCCACTGGCGCCTTAATCTATACAACGTCCTCTCATTTCCCAAAGGAGACTGGTGAGAAACTACTGACTAAACTAACCCCTACACCAGGGGCGGCCAACTCCAGTCCTCAAGGGCCACCAACAGGTCAGGTTTTACAGATATCCCTGCTTCAGCACAGGTGGCTCAGTCTACGACTTTCAGCCCCATAAAGATCAGGTCAATGGAGCGCCAACACTTTTATTAAACTATTTGGGTTAATCTTTAATAGACTTGGCCAGATCTGGCTGCATAGATCAGAAACATACTCAGTCCTTGTCTAGCAACTCATTCCCCAAAGAGATCACATCAGCTTTAAATTGGGACAACCTCAAACCATGCCCGCCAAAGGCTAACCCTGTAATAACTCCAGCAGTCCTACACTGCAAGTGTTTAAGAATGGTCCAATGGGTCCGGATCCACATCAGGGCTAGTCCTGGTTCTGGAGCCCTTATTCTGTATACAGTATAGATTACTGCAGAGGTAGTGTGATCCAATTGTTGGGCCCTAAATAATATAAGATATAATAATATAATATAAGAATATATTAGAGCAGTAATGGGTAACTCCAGTCCTCAAGGGCCACCAACAGGTCAGGTTTTCAGGATGTCCCTGCTTCAGCACAGGTGGTGCAATCTTTGACTGAGCCACTGATTGAGCTACCTGTGCTGAAGCAGGGCTATCCTGAAAACCTGACCTGTTGGTGGCCCTTGAGGACTGGAGTTGCCCACCCCTGTATTAGAAACTCGAGACTTTCACTCCCTTCCAAGCTCCCTGATTGAGCGAGTATGTAAAGAAACATTCCCGCCTAGGCACACTTTTATAAATGGTTAAGAAGCGGGTAGGGGCCGCAGGCGCTGAACCGCGTTACTTTCAGCTGAAGGGACCCTTGGTGCCTGCGATACTCACCTCCGTAGGTTCTGCCAGTTACTTCCTAGTTATTAAAGGGCACGCAGGCCAATAGGAAGCCGCAACAGCAGATTTAAACCGCCATTTTGTTTCCCCTCTGCAGAGGTTGGTAGCAGGGGGCACCTTCAAAAGTAAATAACTCAGGGAATGGGGGGTCCCCAAAGCTGAAATAAATGTGCTTCAGCTCCAGAAACCAACCCCCTGCTACCCGACAATGTGAATAAATATGAGTAGGTGGGAGGACACCTTTCTTTAATGTGCTCATAATACACGAGAAGAGTAAAAGAATAGATGGGTAGCATTAATAACCAGTGTGCATCCTAAAAAGGCGGCCATCTTTAAACTTCCCAGAAGGATAGAAATGAGTAACTTCTAATCTACAAATGTCCCGTTCCTGCTACAGAAAAAGTAAGTCCCGTGTTCCGCATTAGCGCCATTTAAAGCAGCAGCAGCAGCAGGTACACTGCTCTGCGCCAACTCATTGCGCACATCTCCCGAGCGACGGAAACGCGATTTGCGCTTTAATGTTGTATAAAAGTACAGCTATTTATAGAAATTATTACTGTAAGAACAAATGAAGTGACAAAAACAAACTTGTATTTAGCAGAAATTTACATGACGAGATATAAATACATTTCCATTAAGACAGGTCTACTAATTAGACAGGGTGTGTTACTCCTGTAATTAGACAGGACAGGATGTGTTACTCCTGTAATTAGACAGGATGTGTTACTCCTGTAATTAGTCAGGACAGGATTTGTTACTCCTGTAATTAGACAGGACAGGATTTGTTACTCCTGTAATTAGGCAGGATTTGTTACTCCTGTAATTAGGCAGGATTTGTTACTCCTGTAATTAGGCAGGATTTGTTACTCCTGTAATTAGACAGGATGTGTTACTCCTGTAATTAGACAGGATGTGTTACTCCTGTAATTAGACAGGATGTGTTACTCCTGTAATTAGACAGGATGTGTTACTCCTGTAATTAGACAGGATGTGTTACTCCTGTAATTAGACAGGACAGGATTTGTTACTCATGTAATTAGGCAGGATTTGTTACTCCTGTAATTAGACAGGATGTGTTACTCCTGTAATTAGACAGGATGTGTTACTCCTGTAATTAGACAGGACAGGATTTGTTACTCCTGTAATTAGACAGGATGTGTTACTCCTGTAATTAGACAGGATGTGTTACTCCTGTAATTAGACAGGACAGGATTTGTTACTCCTGTAATTAGACAGGATTTGTTACTCCTGTAATTAGACAGATACGCGGTTTATGAGATTACTTCAGATCAGCAGAACACTTAGATCTCACCCGCAAAGTGACACATTTTTAGAGCCACTTTGCGTTACAAAGTAACAGATCTGACCTCTATGTGCACATAGCGCGCTATACTGAGCGCTACTGACCTCGGAGCCGGCTCCATGCAGCGTCTGTGCCCTTCTCACCCAGTGACACAACCGTGAGCATCTCCTACCTACCTCGCCGGGGGGCAACTCCCGCTGCCCACGTACTTCAGAGAGATATCCATGTGCAGGCGCAGCGCAGCGCACTGGGAGGTCTGCTGGGGCTAATACCTCCAGTCCCGGGACCTGGAAACACGTGCAGTGAGCGCAGGAAGTGAGAGAGCGCTGCAAGCAGTGACACTTACACACACTCAGATAAAGAGAGCGCCTAGCAGTGATCCCCAGCCAGGGATCTACTGACACGGATCTCCAGCCAGCCAGGGATCTACTGACACGGATCCCCAGCCAGCCAGGGATCTACTGACACGGATCCCCAGCCAGCCAGGGATCTACTAACACTGAGCTCCAGCCAGGGATCTACTGACACTGAGCTCCAGCCAGGGATCTACGGATACTGATCTCCAGCCAGGGATCTCCCAACAATGAGCTCCAGCCAGGGATCTACTGGCACTGATCTTCAGCCAGGGATCTCCTGACACTGAAATCCAGCCAGCCAGGGATCTCCTGAGCCAGAGCTGCCAGTGCAGGAAACTGCTCCCTCCCCAATACAGCGGTGTCATCTTTGGCCATTTATTTTCTAATACTGTACTCTTATTTAAAATGTATATTCTAACCTTCTACCTAATCGGATTAATGACTGTGATATGTTTAGTATGTGATGAATGCTTTAAAAATGTTAATCAAAAGTATTTTATTTTAGGGTGGAGGCAAACCTAAATAATCATTATGAGTAAATCTAAATCTGTTCTGCAGATCATATAACTCACATATAGAAACCATTTATCCAGGTGTTCCGGTAGCAAAACTGTCTTAAAAGCCCCACCCCACCTTTATCAGTGAAGATCCTATTGGTTTCAATGGGAATGTTTTTCCTGCTAATTTGGCAGGTGTTTACCCCTCAAGTTTTGAAACAAAGACCTTTTGTAAATGACCTTTTTATAGCAGATCCTTCAACACAGAGCACTTGCAAATAGATATATACAAATGTGAATATCATTTCAAAACAATAAATATGCCGTGCATACTGCTGCTTTGATAACTATTCAAACACGATTTAATCTATTCCGTCACCATTCATCGATGTTTGTAAAATAGGCATCCTCCATTAACGCAGGCGAGAAGCACTTCCCAGCGCCTTAAACTGTAACTCCTGTATAATAGTAACGTATTATATATATACTCACACATGCACAACAGTAGGAGTGTGGGTAATATCCTCTGAAAATAAATATTTAGCAGATATACTTTGTTTTACGTGCAGTAATTGTGCCATCAGTTGCTAGATGATCTAATTAGGCTTTGTCCCCGGTGTCCGCGGCTCTGTGTGCGATGGCGCGCACAACGCACTCAAAGTACAGCCCTGTATGGGGCAGGCTCCAGTCAGCGTGTGAACGCACAAAGCGCGATGCACGACCGCCTTTGCCGAACGACAAGATTTTTGTCTTTTGGCGCAGCGGGCGAGCGTTGGCCACGTCACAGCGTTAGTTCAGCCAATGAGGGAGAACCAGTCACGTGACGTCATGACCGCGTCCCTCTACTCGAAGACGCGCATCCCATCACTACCCCTAGATTGCAGATCGTGGCTTAAACTGGTGCACGCACCGCCAGGCGCTCCGACACACGCGTGCATGCAGTGACTGGGGCCATAGCCTTAGGTGAAGGTTCTGACCTATAACCAATGGGTGCAGGAGACAGAACTCTCCACTGTTCTGAAGTACTGAGAGAGGTGCAATGAGTCGCATCCATGCAATGGGTCACATCCATGCAATAAGTCACATCCATGCAATGGGTCACATCCATGCAAAAAGTAACATCCATGCAAAAAGTAACATCCATGCAATAAGTCACATCCATGCAAAAAGTAACATCCATGCAATAAGTCACACCCATAACATAGGTCACATCCATGCAAAAAGTAACATCCATGCAATAGGTCACACCCATGCAATAAGTCACATTCATGCAATAGGTCACATCCATGCAATAAGTCACATTCATGCAATAGGTCACATCCATGCAATAAGTCACATCCATGCAAAAAGTAACATCCATGCAATAGGTTACATCCATGCAATAAGTCACATTCATGCAATAGGTCACATTCATGCAATAAGTCACATCCATGCAATAGGTCACATCCATGCAATAGGTCACATCCATGCAATAGGTCACATCCATGCAAAAAGTCACATCCATGCAATAGGTCACATCCATGCAATGGGTCACATCCATGCAATGGGTCACATCCATGCAATGGGTCACATCCATGCAATAAGTCACATCCATGCAATAAGTCACATCCATGCAATAAGTCACATCCATGCAATAAGTCACATCCATGTAATAAGTCACATCCATGCAATAAGTCACATCCATGCAATAAGTCATATCCATGCAATGGGTCACATCCATGCAATGGGTCACATCCATGCAATGGGTCACATTCATGCAATAAGTCACATCCATGCAATAAGTCACATTCATGCAATAGGTCACATCCATGCAATAAGTCACATCCATACAATAAGTCCATCCATGCAATAGGTCACATCCATGCAATAGGTCACATCCATGCAATGGGTCACATCCATGCAATAAGTCCATCCATGCAATAAGTCACATCCATGCAATAAGTCACATCCATGCAAAAAGTCACATCCATGCAATAGGTCACATCCATGCAATAAGTCACATCCATGCAATAAGTCACATCCATGCAATAAGTCACATCCATACAATGGGTCACATCCATGCAATGGGTCACATCCATGCAATGGGTCACATCCATGCAATAGGTCACATCCATGCAATAGGTCACATCCATGCAATAGGTCACATCCTTGCAATAGGTCACATCCATGCAATAAGTCACATCCATGCAATAAGTCACATTCATGCAATAGGTCACATCCATGCAATAAGTCACATCCATACAATAAGTCCATCCATGCAATAGGTAACATCCATGCAATAAGTCACATCCATGCAATAAGTCCATCCATGCAATAAGTCACATCCATGCAATAAGTCACACCCATGCAATAAGTCACATCCATGCAATAGGTCACATCCATGCAATAAGTCACATCCATGCAATAGGTCACATCCATGCAATAGGTCACATCCATGCAATAAGTCACATCCATGCAATAGGTCACATCCATGCAATAGGTTACATCCATGCAATAAATCACATCCATGCAATGGGTCACATCCATGCAATGGGTCACATCCATGCAATAGGTCACATCCATGCAATAGGTCACATCCATGCAATAAGTCACATCCATGCAATGGGTCACATCCATGCAATGGGTCACATCCATGCAATAAGTCACATCCATGCAATAGGTCACATCCATGCAATAAGTCACATCCATGCAATAAGTCACATCCATGCAATAGGTCACATCCATGCAATAGGTCACATCCATGCAATGGGTCACATCCATGCAATAGGTCACATCCATGCAATAAGTCACATCCATGCAATAAGTCGCGTTCATGCAATAAGTCACATCCATGCAATAAGTCGCATTCATGCAAGCATCTCAGCCTCATCTTCAGACACTGTGGGTTGTGGTCCTGTAACCATTTCCGAGGAAAATTCAATAAAAGGTTAAAAATATTGGTGAGAATAGTGGCTGTCCAGCACGCGTGGAGGCTTAGCGTGGGGCGGCCACGTTTAGGTTATATTTAGAACATGGGACGCCAAAATCAAGTATAAAAGTGACGTCATAAAGAGCGAAGAATTATTTGCAATGCTCTGAGCTGAATGGTATCTCCCGCTTGACCGCCATATTGTTTGGTTTTTCTTATCTCTGCGCTTGGCAGGGCGGGGAAAGGCGCACCCTGAGCTAAAACGCAGTGGTGGGAAAACGTAACGCCTATAGGGGTGGGGGGCATTGTATTATGAGATAACCGGGCAGTACATTATCGAGTGCTCTGGTCGGCTCTTTCATATGAATATAAACCGTTTTGTGATGTAATTTGTTACCTTAAAAACATGAAACGAAGGGTATGCGCATGACATCATTGCGGATGCACGTTTGCTAGGATAGCTTTGTGAACTCCGCCAACATTTAATATTACCCCCGATCGGCCCCTTCTCCCGAGCCACGGACCATGGCGGCAGGCAGGGGAAGCCCCAGGGATGTCCCACAAGAACGGGAAGCCGGGGACCCCAGATCTGTCCCATTTTTTGCTGGGTTCAGTTGGTGACGGATGACATTGGGAGGAAAAACAAAAATGGCGCCGATCTGAGCACACCAGAACGCAGCACCAGAGAAGCAGGCTGCTGGAGCAGAAGGAGAAGCCCTGGAGAGACGAGCAACGCTGGGAAACTTAGCAAACAGGGATATTGCAAGGAAAGAATCAGAGGTGTGAGCTGCTGCTGCTGAGACAGAGAGAGAGAGAGACACTGCAGAGGAAGACACAGAGATCACAAAGCAGGATCTGCAGTGTACGCTCAGAGAAATGCAAGTGTCTTTCCAGTCAGCTCTGGACATAGCTGTAACAATTTAAGGCACAGGTCGCTTCACTGGCTAAGAGAACCACAGAGCTGGAAAATAAAATGGATGTCGCCTTACAGAACCAGGAAAATTGGGATGATGAGGTCCCGCGTCTCAGCGAGGAGATGAAAGCTATGCGAGACGGTATGGATGATCTTGAGAATAGGAAACGAAGGCGGAACCTATGAATCAGCCATATCCCTGAGTCCGTGTCTGCGGATGTCCTGCAGCCATATCTTAAAAGGCTCTTCCTGTCAATAGATCCTCAACTACAAGACAATGAACTTATGATGGACAGAGCTCACACAGCGTTGGGACCAAGATTTGACGATCCTAAAAGAAGCAGAGATGTGGTCCTAAGGCTTCATCAATATACGACCAAGGAAAAGATTATAAAGGGATGCGGAAATAAAGGCTCAATTGAATTCGAAATCGACTCTATCCAGATTTTCCAGGACCTGTCCAGGCTGACAATAGATCGACGAAGAGGACTGCGCCCGGTAACAGCGATACTTCAGGAAAAAGGGGATTCGGTATCGGTGGGCCTTCCGGTTCTGCCTTGTGGTCAACCACGCGGGCAAACAGATCTCGCTCCGGTATCCTGAGGAATCTGCTCTTTTTCTATCAGCTTTAAATCTGGGCCCCAAAGATAGATCAGACGACAGCGAGGAGCTCGTGGCGAGAATACGGAGGATGATCGATCGACCGAGGGAGCAATGGCCCGGAGATGAAAGAATTAAGACCGGCTGTGTCTCTGGAGAGGTCCCGTTGGGATTCTCTGAGTTCGAATCCGAAGCGGTTTCCCCTGCCGATGATCTGACAACACGTGACGACGCAAAGAAATCTACGTTGGAATTCTAGCTGTCGTTCTCTTTTTTCTATTCTTTCCCTGTTTCCCCCTTTTTGTCTTTTATATTTTATTATAGGGCTGGTTCTATCTGTGACCTGGTTCTGCCGCCCGCGGCCCGAGTCCTGATCTGTTGCAGAAGATATATCAATGAAGCTGGAGAATGAGCGGACTAGGGACCCGGGTGGCTGGTGAGTGGGCTTCGGCCCTAAGACTACAAGCGACAGAGATTTTTTGAGGGGTTGGACACCACACTTGCACCCAGGTTACAGACACAAGGAACAATACGCTCCATTGAAGGACAAGAGCAAACTCCACCTGAGATTATTTATCTTCTACACATTTATAGGGGTATTATAGTAGGGAAAGCTATATATGTTTATGTGGCGCACAATAAGTAGCAATTGTTGTAGTTGTTAAGCTTCTATATTCTGACCAAGTCACGGCGTAGGTCCGATCGGGATGCCGATAGTGGCCGGGAGACCTGCATGCCCGATGCCAGGGCGCCCCCAGTAGGGCCATATGCCCACCAGGCCAGACTAAGTAGGGTCTGGCAGCAAAACTGGGATGAGTGGCTGCTTACACTCATCTTGTAATTTATTTTTTATTTTCCCAAAGTGGGAAAGTACCCTCCTTTTTTTTCCTTTTTCCCAATTGTACCCCACAACCATCAAGCTGTTCCGAGCACAACTTTCACATGAGAGAGATATGACACCGGGAATGGCTAGCCAAGTCCCATTGAAATTAGTGTCCCTGAATCTTAAGGTTCTATCTAAATAGTAATGGTAAACATAGATTGGCCCTAAAAGAATTCAGAAAACTGAAAGCAGATATTGTTTTTCTGCAAGAGACGCACTTCGATACCTAGGAACCTCCAAACACCTTTAGCAGGACCATTTAGCATTTTATTCATCTTTCACCAGTAAGAAAAGGGGGGTTGCGATGTTGATCAAACAGGATATCCCGTCCCAGAAACTGGAGATCAAGAGAGACCAAGGAGGGAGGTCACTTGTGGTCCATGGTCTTCTCTCAGGTCTACATATTACACTAGTGAATATATGTGCACCTAACGAGGCACAAATTGATTTTCTAAGGGAAACATTGGAGTCAATGGGGGATAACCAAGAACAGCTATATATTTTAGGAGGCGATTTTAATATGGTCCCTGACCCGGATGTGGACAAGTTCACACATCCAGGACATTCACACTCTGCAATGACATACAGTGTAGCAAAGAAATGTAGATTGCTAATCAAAGAATTTGGTCTGTTGGGCGCCTGGCGCTGCTCGCATAAAGGGCAGAGAGATTATTCCTTCTATTCGCCCCCACACGATTCGTATTCTAGAATTGATAATATTTTTGTATCTCCAAATATCCTGGAAGTATTGGTCCACTCCGATATAGGGTCTCTCACGTGATCGGACCACGCCCCGTGGCAATCATGTTTGACCCCCCATTCACTAAGATTCAGTAATTTCATTGGAGGATGAATGATTCTTTACTAAATTACCCAGAGATTAGCGCACAAATTGGAGACCCACTTAAAAATTATTTTCGGTGTAATAATGGGTCTGTAGACTCAACAGCGACTCTATGGGAGGTACGTAAGGCCACGATCAGAGGACAGCTTATTTCAATAGCATCATACAGAAAGCGAATAAAAATGGAAAAACAAAAACATTTAACGGAAAAAATTCTAAAATTGGAAAGCTCACATAAAAAAATCCGGTGAGGAAAGTGTATAAGATTTTGAACCAGGCAAGGGAGGAACTTAAGAGGCTACAATTGGAGAATGTAGAGAAGGCTCTTAAGTGGACAAGGGAGATAAGGTAGATCGTCTATTAGCAAACAAACTTATAGGGATCAGGGCGAGGGCCTCGGTTCCTGCTATTAGGATAAAAGGTGGAGAAGTGACTTCATGGATCGCAGAGGAATTCGCTAAATTCTATACGGAACTTTACAAATTGATTCTAGATAATTCAACAATAAAAGCTAAAGTTCCGGGTTTGACCCAGATTGAGGACTATCTGAGAGACTGTGCCCTCCCAAAATTGCCAGAGGTAGATCATAATATTTTAAACGCAAAAATAACTCCGGTAGAACTGGGAAGAGCGGTTGGCTCTTTCAAACCATTGGGCCCAGATGGTTTTTCAAAACTGTACAATAAAAATGTTATAGGAATTTTAGGGCCTTGTCTGTTGGGTCAATTTAATGATTTTCTCAGCGGAAAACAAGTCCCTCCACAGATGACGAAGGCCAATATAGTGGTGATCCCTAAAGAGGGAAAGGACCCTTTATGTTGTGGTAGCTACAGGCCAATCGCACTGCTTAACACGGATCTGAAAATCTATAGCAACATTTTAGTCAACAGGTTGAATCCAATACACCCAAGACTAATTTACTATGATCAGGTGGGATTTGTAAGTGAACACCAGGCGTCACACAACACAAGAAAAATGATTAATGTTATTGACCAGACATAGATGTCTAAACTGAAAGCTATGCTGCTGAGCCGAGATGCGGGGAAAGCGTTTGATAGGATAAGGTGGGACTTCCTAGATAAAACTCTAGAGGCACTTGGATTTTCCGGATCTTTTTTTACAGGGAGTTCGTGCTCTCTCAGTCGCCAACGGCCACCCTGAAGATTACAGGTGGGGAGGGGAATCTAATAACAATTAAAAATGGTACTAGGCAGGGGTGCCCCCTTTCTCCCCTTCTTTTCGCTCTGACAATCGAGCCTCTCGCGGACGCTATCTGAGCTTCCCCAAATGTACAAGGGATTAAAATCAAAGATGTGTGCTACAAAATATCGCTGTTTGCTGATGATATTATTCTTACGATATCTAACCCATTGACATCCCTTCCGAATCTACAGTCCACCCTTCGGGGGTTTGGTGAGCTCTCTGGGTATAAAGTAAATATGGGAAAATCGGAAGCTTTAAATTTGACGTTAACGGAAAGTCGAGGTGCTTAAACGACACGGACTATAAATGGAAAAAGACAGTTGAAATATCTAGGGATTTATTTTACCAGAGTTTATAATTTATTGTATAAATATAATTACCCTGACCTATTCTCAAAAATAAAAAAAGATCTACAAGCCTGGAATTCTCATTGTATTTCCTGGATAGGGCGTATAACTGCGGTTAAGATGAATATTCTCCCTAGACTTTTGTACCATTTCCCGACATTACCGATATCTGTCCTGCACTCAAATATAAAAGAAATTCAGAATCGAATTATGCAGTTTATTTGGAAACACAAACAACCGAGAATAGCCAGGTCAATTATGTTGGACGCCAAGGAAGGAGGTGGTATGGCTGTTCCAAATATCCTAAAATATTATATAGCCTCCCATATGAAACAAATAGTTGACTGGCACTCCCCGAGAGGAGTCAATGCCTGGGTGGATCTGGAGATCTCGTTAAAATGCCCGGTTGGCCTGTCTTCTTTATTATGGTCTAGCTCTGGGACGGGCCACGGGAGACAGTCGGAGTTGACAGTAATTGGATTTACTTTGAAAATTTGGCACATGGCAAAAATAAATATAAGGTTATGTCGACCCCTTCTAGGCTCGCGCCTCTGTTAGGTAATCCGGGGTTTACCCTGGGTTTTAGGGCCAAGGTTTTGAAATTTGGAGACATAGAGGAATTCTGGAGGTAGGAGATTTATTAGAAAAGGACAAACTAATGTCCTTTGAGGAACTGATGAGAAAGCATGGTCTGCCCCCAAACTGAGCTGTATAGGTATATACAGGTCCGTCATTTTGTGTGTCAGGGCCTTCATGATGAGGAATTTCCCAGATATACACGATTTGAAGATTTATGTAAAACAAAAAAATACCAAAGAGGTTTGATATCATCTCCGTGCCAGGGGCTAACCCTTAAACAAGATACCCCAATCCATAAATATATGGACCAGTGGGCTCTGGATTTCCAGACTGAAATAACAAGGGAGAACGGGGAAGCTATGTGGGAGAATGCGGGTTAAACCTCTATATGTACGGTAACAAAAAGAGAATATATATAACATTTTGTTACGTTGGTATTACACCCCCTAAAGCAGATGTTCCCGGGGACCTCGGATAGATGTTGGAGGGGTTGTGGACAGATAGGAGACTTGGCACATATCTGGTGGTATTTCCCAGTAATGCAGACGTACTGGAGGACAGTTTTGAAACTAATAAAAGATGTGACTGACATCAAAATCCCGCTAGACCCAATTCTAATTATTCCGGCTAAACCTATGGAAGATGTGAATCATTATACAATAACATTTATTCTGCATATTCTAACAGCGGCTAGATGGAAAAAGACACTCCCGCCCTCCAGAAGAGGAGGTTATTAGAAGGGTCAATGATGTTCAATTAATGGAGACACTTACCTCATTTCTGAATCATACCACTAGGAAGTATGAAGGATGATGCTGGATAGGTGTGCGCTGAACGTAAAATATGGGGTTTACCAAATGTTGTATGATATGTAATGTGAGTGTTGTTGTTTGCAAGAAATTTGATACAAAATGGTTGTTCCCCTCCTCCCTTTCTATTTTTTGTATCTTCCCCCTTCCCATTTATGTGTGAAAAATTAATAAAATTATAAGTTAAAAAAAAAAAAAACACGAAACAAAAGCTAACGAATAGACTTTTTATTCGGCTACAAAATAATTTTTGAGTTGGCATAGAAATTACATGTAAATTCCAAATCTAACTACAGAAGACATGATTTCAAAAAGTTTAACCTTGTACAGTACACTTTTGTACAACTATGTTTACTAGCAGCATCAGTGTTTCCTACTCATACATATACAACTCTGCACTTCATGCAAATCCATCAGTGCAAAGCATATTGCTTAGAGACAAATTGTCATTTAATTTCACACTTTTAAAAGTAGATTATAGGCTAAAACGTTAGAACATCTAGAAGTTTACAGATTGCTCTATATTCTGAGCATTAATAGCCTAGGAAAGCCCCGAAATGTGAACAAGTAGCATATTCTAAGATAATACATTTCAGCATTAAAATAAATATGAATTCAAATCAAATTTCACCTACCGTACAATAGTAATAATTGACAAAGAACAGGGCAGGCCTCAGGTCTCCGACCAGGTAATGTCCTGTTCTTTGGGGATTACATCTCAAATACAAAACATAACCCACTCAGCAAAATGGGCACAACGTGGAGATGACAAAATAAACACAAACAGTGTGCAGGACGTAGCAATACGTTTACACAATGCCAAACACACACAGGAAGGCGCAGTGATATTACGTGACAACACAGTGATTTATTTTACTTAGCAGACATCTTCGTGATTGCAGAATTAATATCCTTGTTGGACTGGGCAATCCTTGTGTCCTTCAGCCCATTGTGTAATCTTGCAACACACTCCAGTGTTTAATATAGTAAAAAACTAAAGCAACAACACCTATTTTGCAAGTTAATGGAATGTTACTGTCAGCAGCAATAATGCAGCAATTGGGTTTTCTATGGATTATTTACTTGCATGTTTTTGCATTTAGTTACTGGGGTAGCTTTATCAGTTAGGGGACCCCCTTACTTCTAGAGATAACACTTGCCTTGTAGTGATTAAAGTCAGATTTTCAATATGCTGTTTTCATTCATTTTGTGCGCTGATTTAGCGATGCTAAAATCTATGTGCTTTAGTAAGTACAGGAATGTAAATACTGGCAATTTGTTACATGTTCTAATCCCTTAGTACAACATTCCCTTAACATGGTCGCTTAAGGAAGAACCTTGTGAGGTTTCAAAAGCTCTGTACACTATTATACAAAATTACATGTACCAAATATCGATACACTGGCAACGTAAACTATGCACAGAGCATAGCTACGCATAATTCCCTGCATTACCACTTAAACATTGTACAACCAATATTATCTTTGATCATATGAAACGTTAATGAAATATAATGTCTGATCATAAAAATCCAAAACCAACTAAATCAAAAGCACCCCAAAGAAACCCTTATAACTGACGATCTCATATAATGCATTTATAGTAGGATCTTTCACCTGAGTGTTTCCTGCTCATTTTGTGCGGGGGTTTTAGTGTTAAAAATGATAGTTTTCTTAATCTATAGCAGACTGCGCTTGGGCTCTGGGGAGAACTCAATTTTCACCACCTGAACACGTATGGCGTTACCCCAGGGGTTCCCAACTCCAGTCCTCAAGACCCCCCCCCCCCCCCCAACAGGTCAGGTTTTAAGGGTTTCCCTGCTTCAGCACAGGTGGCTTAATTAGTGGCTCAGTCAAAGACGGAGACACCTGTGCTGAAACAGGGACTGAATGAGCCACCTGTGCTGAAGCAGTGGTATCCTGAAAACTTGACCTGTTGGAGGGTCTTGAGGACTGGGGTTGAGACCCCTGTCTTACCCTATATACTCAGACGAGTCAGTCGGGCTTTTCCGTATAGAATAAGGCCCCTAGTATCTGACCTGCTCATATCTGCTGAACGAAGCACATTTACAAAATAAAACTACCTTCAGGAAGGGGATCTTTTAAGTGAATATAAAATATATATATACAAGAAGGTGATTGGAGCGGGCCACTGGTTTAAGGTTCTTTGACTCATTAAAACACAGTTTAACATATTACTTTACCGATTGAAACCATTGTTGTACATTCTCTTTATATGATGGAAATGAATTTGAGACCCATGAAAGCAGTAATTCCCCTGCCCCCGACAGCGCTTTGTTTGGTAGAGCTGAACCCCGTTACATTTAGCTTCGGGGACCCCGTTCCCAAGATACTCAGCAGTAAAGTTATCCATGTATTTGCCCATTGAAGGGAGACAAATTAGCTGCTCAAATCTCCCGCATCACATGGGCCACAAGGCAACCACAGCGGGTGCTCTGAACGGCCATTTAAACCCCCTTTAGAAACAAGCCGGTGATACCAGTAACTTCACCAGTAAGTATGATTGGTACCATTATGTTCCCCATAGCTGGAACTAACGCAGTTCCGCTCCAGAGAACCCCTCCGTTTCCGTTATATAACAAATAAAAGGGGGGCTACGTAGGGGAGATTGTTACTTAAATGCAAGCCCAATGAGACATCCACTGTTTGCACACGTTTAGTCCTGTGATCGCAACCTATAATGTAACCTTGACATATATATATATATATATATATATATATATATATATATATATATATATATATATATATATATATATATATATATATATATATATATATATATATATATAGTCTAAAATACATTTGGCCTTTAAACCCTTATTTTCAGAGTGGTCCTTCCGTAATGCAAACAATGTCTTCACAGTGCAGGTCTCCTCTAGGACAGAGATACACAGTGCCGGTCTCCTCTAGGACAGAGGTACTTAGTGCCTGTCTCCTCTAGGACAGAGGTACACAGTGCAGGTCTCCTCTAGGACAGAGGTACAAAGTGCAGGTCTCCTCTAGGACAGAGGTACAAAGTGCCGGTCTCCTCTAGGACAGAGGTACAAAGTGCCGGTCTCCTCTAGGACAGAGGTACAAAGTGCCGGTCTCCTCTTGGACAGAGATACACAGTGCAGGTCTCCTCTGGGACAGAGATACAAAGTGCAGGTCTCCTCTAGGACAGAGATACAAAGTGCCGGTCTCCTCTAGGACAGAGATACAAAGTGCCGGTCTCCTCTAGGACAGAGATACAAAGTGCCGGTCTCCTCTAGGACAGGGATACAAAGTGCCGGTCTCCTCTAGGACAGAGATACAAAGTGCCGGTCTCCTCTAGGACAGCGATACAAAGTGCCGGTCTGCTATAGGACAGAGATACAAAGTGCCGGTCTGCTCTAGGACAGAGGTACAAAGTGCAGGTCTCCTCTAGGACAGAGATACAAAGTGCCGGTCTCCTCTAGGACAGAGATACAAAGTGCCGGTCTCCTCTAGGACAGAGATACAAAGTGCCGGTCTCCTCTAGGACAGCGATACAAAGTGCCGGTCTGCTATAGGACAGAGGTACAAAGTGCCGGTCTGCTCTAGGACAGAGGTACAAAGTGCAGGTCTCATCTAGGACAGAGGTACAAAGTGCAGGTCTCATCTAGGACAGAGATACACAGTGCCGGTCTGCTCTAGGACAGAGGTATAAAGTGCCGGTCTCCTCTAGGACAGAGATACACAGTGCAGGTCTCCTCTAGGACAGAGATACACAGTGCAGGTCTCCTCTAGGACAGAGATACAGAGTGCAGGTCTCCTCTAGGACAGAGATACAAAGTGCCGATCTCTTCTAGGACAGAGATACAGAGTGCAGGTCTCCTCTAGGACAGACATAAAAGTAGAGCTCTTCTCACAAGTTCAGAATGCAATTCTCCATTTAATGTGGCAGCCAAGAACAGTGGAAAGACAACATTTCAGGTCCCATATGGACCTTTCATCAGGGAGCTTTAGTTTCTATCTCTGCCTTAGCGGGACGCGCACTGTGAAGAAATTGTTTGTCTGTGTTGTGTTAGCCGAACACACAGGATTCTCCTCGCCGGAGGCTGTTTCCCCGCACTTTGGAATTGTTCCCTCTGTAATGCAGCAGTGCCACATACAGTGTCAGATCAGACGGCGATATCCCAGGGCTTCAGGACATCAACTATCTGGTGTCTAAATTTAGAATAGGTTGAACTTGATGGACGGAAGTCTTTTTTCAACCTCATATACTATGTAACTATGTGTAACTATGTAACTACCCTAATGCCCTCAACTAGCCCTAATGCCCTCAGCATACTCAGATCATCTAGAGTATTACAAATGCTACTTAGAACAAATAAAACCAGTACAGTTACAAATATTTAACAGGTTATCCAGACATTTGTAGTGCAAGTAATTTACTGTAAATAACCATATAATCGCATATCCGGTGGAACTCGTACTCCTTCAACTCCTGAAAAATAATGGGCAGCACAGTGTCTAGTTTCCACGTATTAGAGGTATACAAACTATTGTCAGGCAGATAAAACAATTATTTGCACGTTTGTTTTCAGGTGACATCTGCAAGTCATTTTCAGTCCATTGATTGGGTCGTGCCAGTGTCGCCTTGTGCTCCTCCGGGATTGTTCCTACCTATAGAAGTGTGAGAAAGGGAAATATAAATGATACAGGTACTGCGCCTCATGTTATGACTTCCCCTCTCCCTTTCAGGCGACTGAAGGAGCGGCTCAGCGAGTAAAGACTGAGTGAGTAAAGACTCAGTGAGTAAAGACTCAGTGAGTAAAGACTCAGTGAGTAAAGACACTGGCTCTGTGAACAATGATACTGGGTTTGAATCATGGGAACCTGCTTCAATTCCTTGTGACCTTGGTTGGGCGATTCACTGTATCTCCCTGTGCCTCAGACACCAAAATCATAGATTGTGAGCTCTATGGAGCAGGTACCCCACGCACTATACTGTACCTGTGATGCGCGCTGAGTTCCACTAGGAGAAAAGCACTGTATGAAATAAAGCTATTCCTCCCAGTACTTACTGTTTGCAGCAACAGAGCATAGATACGGACAAGTCGTCGTCGTCTTCTAGTCGGTACCGGCCGGAGGTGGGCAAGTCTTTGCACTCCGATACAAACGCGTGGAGTTCGGATTCCGGAAATCCATCTTTCTGGTAATGCTGCAAAAGGCATGACATTGGTTACAATGTGACAAAGCCTGGCAATACAACCCAAGTCATTCAGTTATTTAGAAATCTGGCATTAACAATGTGATCTGCATATATGTATGTATATGTATATATATACATATATATATACACATATATATATATATATATATATATATATATATATATATGTATATATGCATCACATTTGGAGATAATATTCTCCAAACCAGCGGTGTCTAATACATTCGCCACTCGCACCGGGGGAGAGACGTCATTTTTACAATCTAAAGCAGGGGTCTCAAACTCAGTCCTCAAGGGCCACCAACAGGCCAGGTTTTATTGATATCCCTGCTCCAGCACAGGTGGCTCAGTCTTCGACTACACCTGTGCTGAAGCAGGGATATCCATAAAACCGGGCCTGTTGGTGGCCTTAGAGGACTGAGTTTGAGACCCCAGATATTCTAAGGAGTTATTTAGTGTAGCATCTCTATAGTGCTAGGTCCAGCAGCACGCAGGTAGGTGTAAAACTTACCAACATGAGAATTCTTCTGAAATACAAACTCTATATAAACTACATATATACAACGCTTAACTATTTTTAACCCCTTTAAATTCACAAAGCTTTATGGGGTACAGAAAAGAAAGGGTGGGGAGCTTATGGGTACAATATCACAGACCTTCAGGTGCTGTACATTTGCACATGGCCTATATGAGCACCTGTTACTGGATAAGGAAAAGAAGAATGGGTGTGGGGAAGGGGATCGCGCCCCCCCCCCCCCCCATCTCTGTTTCAACGTGAACTGGGCCCTATATTTTATGCTGCCCACATTCCACATCCAACCAAGGCTTCCATGTTATTAAAAATAGAGTTGTTTTATCCCTTAGGCCCGTAATATAGTGGGCGCGCTTGCTACGCTGTGCTTATAGTGTAACTTATAGTTGGCTGTGGATAGCCAGCTGTCCTATACTCAGGGCCTCGCGCGCTCGCACGTCAGTGAGCGTGGAGCCGGCCGATCGGGAGGAAGACTCGGGAAATCTTTTTGCACCGCTCCCGCCGCAATGTATGTACGTATGTGTGTATATATATTTATCAAAGTTGCACAATGTTAATAAATAATTTATTCTTACAACATGTCTTTTTAAATTTTAAAAATATTATATAATAAATTATTAACTTTCACACAATCTATACACACACACACACACACACACACACACTTCAAGCCTGTCGCTCACAGCAGCACGGACCCTTACACACAAAGTGTGCGCGTAACGTGCATGAGCGTTCACAGAGGCGCGCCAACTATAAAAAGAGCCTTAGAAAGACTGTGATCGTACCCATGGTAAGGGCGTGCCATGTGCGGTGTTAATTACACCAATATCGGGCACTGATTGTTTATTCCATAGGGCCGCTATGCTGCATCTGGTTGCGGGGAGGATTTGGGATGTCAATCAGATCGCTGTCCGGGGTACCCAGGGTTACCGCTACCCAGCGGGGCTAGCCAAGGGTGAGGAGCAATCGTTATGCTTAGTAATGCACTAAACAAGGTAAAAAATCTCTCTCCAAACTGGCTTAATCAAAGGGCATGTCCACCAAACATGTGGGCGGGAGCATCTAAAACATAAGGGGGAGTTATCTTTGTTACTCTTATCTTAATGACTGATTTAAAGCACAGCCTCAGAAGCTCTGACAGTTATATACGTGTCTGAAGAACCCGGAGACATCTCACGTCCTAATTTAGGATTGCAAACAGAGGGATTACGAGACAAGCCACCACAATATCATGCAAACAAAAGCATGAGACACATATTGTATACGAGGGGAGGCCAAATCCAGTCCTCAAGTACCACCAACACATCAGGTTTTAAGGATAACCCTGCTTCAGCACAGGTGGCTTAGTCAAAGACTGCACCTGTGCTATATCAAGGATATCCTGAAAACCTGACCTGTTGGTGGCCCTTGAGGACTGGGGTTGGCCACTCCTGTTGTATAATCTATGTATGGCATCAACACAAAACATTTTTTGAACTTTAATTGAACAATGGTTAATTATATCTTCTGGTTCAACGATTTCTCTCTCACTCCCCCATGTATCGGCTTCCCTGCGCTTTTAATGAATGGAATTCTATTACAAATCATGTCCCACCGCGAGTCTGGCTGTGAAATGACAAACGCTTTGCTTACCTTGATTGTTTCATAGGTATCCGTTATCAGTGCAATGAACAGGCTCAAAACCATGTAGATAAAGAGGCTAATGAAAGAGTACAGATAGATCCGGCTGAACAGCCAGACCAAGTAGCTTTTCTGCTGCATTATCGCAAAGGTGGCAAACATATCGTCTCCATTAATTAAGGAGAAGAGGCACTCGGAGACCATATTGAGAGACCTGAACTGCACAGAAAAACAAAAAACAAATGCATCATAAGAAAGGAAGTATGACGGGAGCGCCATTTACATATGCAGATTACCGCTCATTAAATTACCTTTACATGGTAAGGGCCCAAAACAATCCAGCCGCAGAAGCAGTAGCCCAGGTAGATCATGGCAGCACAGCAGCAGAATCGGATCACATTGGGAAGAGCTGCCCTTAGTGTCAGAATAAGAAGCTGCAAAAATGGACACGAACAGTTGGAAATGATTTGCATGAGGTCACAATTTAAGACAAACGGTAAATAACCGCAGCACAGAGATCATAGCGGGCTCTTACATTGTACTTCTCAAAGAATCCCAGGTACCGGATAACACCAAGCCACACCAGCATGGTGGAGGTCCCCAGCAGGATACTGCAGATATCATAACTCGTTAGGCTCTGTTAGTAAGAGATATCAGAACACCTGTTACTGTGTCAGTCTGCTTTACATCTTACAGGCAAGAGTAGGATGCTTTGGGGTCAAATTAAGTATTCACTTTATTATCTATAATGTCTCCCCTGTAAATATATATATATATATGATATATTAGTAATATCCCAACCTTATCACTTCCTTCTAGGACTACCAAACAAGCCTGTACATGTAAGCTTTGAAACAAAGAATGAACTGTATCTCAGACACCGGATGGAAAGATAACATGCATTAATATTTACTGGGAAAATAGAAGGCTGGTCTTTTGTCCTTAGCTATGAACGATTTGATGATTGTTTTGAAATCATGCTGAAACTATAGTGTGCCCAATTCTCCATGCTAAATGGAACAAGTCCTGTGCGGGAAAGAAGAAATTGCAGCACTCACACGGTCTTCAAGCTAATAGTATTTGTTAAAGGGATGGACATTTCAGTCCTAAGCGATGGGCCTTTCTCAAGATACAAAACGTAAGTAGTGGGACTGCTAAATACCCACCAAGATTACCCCAAAAGCCCTAAGAAAGGGGGTGGAAAAGTATAAGTACCCTAAGGAGACTCCCACAGCACTTAAAGGTGACATCCGACCCAAGAAGTATATATACAAAAGAAGAAGAAGACACGGATAGAAAGTGTGACTCGAGAGTAGGAAAAAGTAATTGTCAAAAGTACTAAAATCAATCAAATATAATTAAACATGAAACAGCCTGAAGCCCGTGTGAGTGCTGCGGTTTCTTCTTTCCAGTGCTCCACATGGAAGCGTTCCAGGCCCTGCCAGCACCCATGGCAATATACACATTCTCAGCGTGAGCTCTCCTGCTTACTTATTCTATAGCCCTGTGTTGTTATGCAATCTATGCAAAATGAATGGCAATCCCTTTCCCTACCCCCTTATTCCCCTCTAACCTCCCCTTTTTCGGTCTCTCCCCCCCCCCCCTCAAGAAACTTAAGAAAATTATTGGTACGAAAGCGAGAGAATAAAGTCCTGTGTAGACACCTCACCTTTGCCTGGATCTCCATCTTCAGAATAGAGCCTATGATGGATAAAACATCACTGACAATTATCAGTATGTACCACCCATTGACAAATTCCATGTGATCCGCCCATGACACTTTCATTCGGAAGCGATGGTGGCTAAACCTTACATACTCCTTTTAAAGTGAAAGAAAAGAACGTTAACTTTGGGAACCAAAATATACAATGCCACTGCCAGAATAATGACACATTTAAGACTCACTCTTTGAAGTCTAATTCCTTTAATGACTGATCGGATGCAGAGTGTTAAGGAGGATAAGCAGGTGAGAATAACGAAAGCATCAAAGATCATCATGTAATGAGTATTCTTCTGTACTGTATGAAAAGAGAAATGCAAAGTCAATTAGTGGTCATATAATGTATTCGTTACTAACAGGGATAGCAATTTGTGCAAAGCCTAAACTGTATGGAATTGGCTTACCGTACGCATGTGTATTGTATGCATGTTTGTCCTTCTTTATATAGCGCCCACAGCTGTACTTGGCTCTTTACAAGAGAGACAATACAGTACAATAGATCAGGGGTGCGCAAACTGGGGGACGCGAGATTTTTCTGGGGGGCGCGCAGGCGGTTGAAGAGTCCCCACGTTCTCCCCCAAGGCATTAAAATTAAATGCCGGGGGATCGAGTGAGGCCTCTGGAACCTCAACTTACCTTGCTTCAGCCGGCGTCTGGGAGCACCTCCATGGCAACGCGGCATCAAATGACACCACGGGTTCAAGCGGCGTGACATCACACGCAACGTGGCATCAAATGACACCGCTCACCATCTGGCAAGCTCCGATCACGCATGCGCGGCCAGCAAACTCTGATTGCGCATGCACGGGTGGCAAGCGGTGTTTGCGCATATGCTGTTGGCGCTCGCCTTTGGCACATGCGCGTCATCTGCCCCAGTTTTTCCAGGGACGAATATGATCAACCTAATTAATATGCAAGGCATCTTACAGCTGAAAACAGCACTCACCACTGCCTTAGGCTAGGTTACCGCTCAATGGGGCCGGGCCCACCACCTGCCTTGGCCGCCACGCGACCAGATTTTTCTGAAGACCGTAAAACTCTCTTCAGAACTGGCGACGGAGCGCTGGCCACGCCCCCGGCGGTTCAGCCAATCAGGGTGAACCTGCTGGGTGCCGTCATGGCCGCGCTCCCTGCCACATCCCCCCTCTCGTCTTTCCCCTTGCAGCTCTGCACAGACCGGGGAACATAGCTGCACGCGCCGACAGCCTGTCAGACGCGCGTGCAGCGCCGACACCGGGCCGTAGCCTTAGTGAGCTGTGAAGATACTTGTTAGCACTTGTTCCTCACTGCAAATTGATTCAATGTATCACCAGACTGGTAATCTTATTCGTGTTTGTAAAAACAGCCAGATTTTATTTACTACAAAGTAAGGAAGCTCCAGTTCATGAGGAAGGAGGAAGGTAGCTGGTAAGGGATAGAAGAGAGGTCCTAAGTACAGCAGGGGGGCTCAACTCCAGATCTCAAGCCCCCCCAACAGGTCAGGCTGTCAGGATATCCCTGCTTCAGCACAGTTGTCTCAATCAGTCCATTGAGCCACCTGTGCTGAAGCCTGATACCTGAAAAACAGACCTGTTAGGGGGTGGAGAGGGCCTGAGGACTGGAGTTGAGCAAGAGACCGTTGAGGCAGAAGAGAAATATTGGTTGAGTGATAAAGTTATGATGGGCTTGGAGTACGAAGGTGGGGGTAAGAGATTAGAGAGAAGGGATTATGTACGGGAGAGAGAGAGAGAGAGAGAGAGAGAGAGAGAGAGAGAGAGAGAGAGAGAGAGAGAGAGAGAGAGAGAGAGAGAGAGAGAGAGAGAGAGAGAGAGAGAGAGAGAGAGAGAGAGAGAGAGAGAGAGAGAGAGAGAGAGAGAGAGAGAGAGAGAGAGAGAGGAGAGAGGAGAGAGAGAGAAGGGATTATGTACGGGAGTGAGAGAGAAAGTGAGTTATGATGGGCTTGGAGTACGAAGGTGGGGGTAAGAGATTAGAGAGAAGGGATTATGTACGGGAGAGAGAGAGTGATATAGTTATGATGGGCTTGGAGTACGAAGGTGGGGGTAAGAGATTAGAGAGAAGGGATTATGTACGGGAGAGAGAGAGTGATATAGTTATGATGGGCTTGGAGTACGAAGGTGGGGGTAAGAGATTAGAGAGAAGGGATTATGTACGGGAGAGAGAGAGAGAGTAATGAAGTAAAATACATTGGGCGGGAGATAGAAATATTGGTATGGATGAGAGGAGCCCGGGATCTAGATTCAGGAGTACAGCAAAAAGGGCAGTAAAAAAATACATGAATGTTTGACATCATCTATCACATACATGTACACTAACTGCCACATAATCCAAACGTGTGTGTTCATCAGTCGCTCTGCTGCAAAACTGGGACAAAAGCTACACTGTATTTATCAAAGGAAAATCTCCCATGGCTTTCAGTGGTGATCATTTTTAAAAATGATAAATCTGGCCCAATTTTGCCCCCCGTTATATAGTTTGGAGAGTGTATCTGTGCTATGGAATGACTTATAAGATGCACGTGTGGTAATGTTTGTATTTTGATAAATAGACTACCCTAAAATCACAACGTTCCCAATCACACAAGCTAAATCCTAAAAACCAGGTTGTACTTACTGGATCCGGACACGTGCCAATCTGTGCATTCCCGGATGGAAACATCGTTATCTAAGCTTATTTTTATCCTTCCACTGTGAGCTTTGTTATCAAATGTTATCTAATATGCAAACAGAATAGTTACATGGTTACATTGCAATATGAAGGGATCTTGTTCAATCACAATTTAATTGGCATATTCAAAAATATTTTATGCTAAAACAGATTTTAAATTAAAACACAACATTCCCTGTAAGATCCCATATTCAATGTGTTTTGAAGCCATATTCCCTTTGCTTGGAAAGATGTCAGCTCCGTTAAGACTTCTTCCCTAATGGGAAGATTTTATCAGCATTTATATAAAGGTCTTAATGAAGTTCATGGAGTAATTAGCATATGCAATGTTGCCTAAAAGCCCATAATTCACTTCTACTATCATCGTGGCACTGGTCCATAAGGGTTGCTATCAGTAGTGGCTACACTGCAGGAGTGACCAACTCCAGTCCTCAAAGGGCCACAGGTTTAAAAATATCAGTGCTTCAGCACAAGTGGCTCAATCAGGGGCTTAGTCAGAATGACTGTGCCACCAGTGCTGAAGCAGGGATATATACTAATACGTGGCCTGTTGGTGGCCCTTCGGGACAGGAGTTGGCTACTCCCGCATATACTCCAATTACTTAAAGAAGCAGCCCACCCAATGCCCCCCCCCCCCTTTCCGGGTAACAGGTGGTCCCAGGAGCTGAACCATGTGAATTTCAGCTGCGGGGATCCAAGCGGGTTTATTATTGTCTTTGTTTTTTAAAAGACACCCCAAGATAGAAAGGAAACCTACTGCAGAACTTCACGCAATCGTGTTTGGGGTGAGTATAAAACGGAAAATATAGCGACGCGAAAACAAGAGAAATGGGTCTATTTATCAAACTCTAAGGGGTCTACATACGGAGGCAAATGTGATGCTGCATTTTAAACAGGCTTCTTATTGCATCAGATTTCAGTTATGTTGCACTTATTTTATTGAACGCTCGTCAACCTGCGATTTGCAAATTAGTGAAGTTAAATGACTCTACATTAAATAGAAATATTGTTCCACTTTTATTCACGTCCAAACCCCTGGTGCGTAAAACCCGCAGAACATGCAAGAAAACGAATCTGCTTTTTATATGCCTTTAATCAACAATTTAGTCAAAATACAGTAGAATTTACAATGCATCTGATCTCAGACGCGCTATTAGAGAGGGTTGGGGTTCCTTACAATGCATCTGATCTCAGACGCGCTATTAGAGAGGGTTGGGGTTCCTTACAATGCATCTGATCTCAGACGCGCTATTAGAGAGGGTTGGGGTTCCTTACAATGCGTCTGATCTCAGACACGCTATTAGAGAGGGTTGGGGTTCCTTACAATGCATCTGATCTCAGACGCGCTATTAGAGAGGGTTGGGGTTCCTTACAATGCATCTGATCTCAGACGCGCTATTAGAGAGGGTTGGGGTTCCTTACAATGCGTCTGATCTCAGACGCGCTATTAGAGATGGTTGGGGTTCCTTACAATGCATCTGATCTCAGACGCGCTATTAGAGAGGGTTGGGGTTTCTTACAATGCATCTGATCTAAGACGCGCTATTAGAGAGGGTTGGGGTTCCTTGCCATGCATCTGATCTCAGACACGCTATTAGAGAGGGTTGGGGATACTCAGAATTTCACATAGGATTACTTAGCAAACAAAAAAGGTTTGAAAACACTGATCTATGCTATGAAATTACTTATACGATGCACGTGTGGTAATGTTTGTATTTTCTATTTTGCCATTTTTCCTGGGCATGAAAAAAACTACCAAATATAAGGTGGAGGAAAAAGTCTAATAGATAAGCATCACATTAACCAAATATTCTTTCATTGACAGAGAATAATACATAGAACTTCTGAGTTTGATTAATAGATACCTACGGTGCTCTAACTTTTGGTAATTGTATACCAGGTCATAAAACTGTTAACTCTATGTATTTATGTAGCAAAAAAAATCAGAAGCCATATATAGATGACTATTGGGAAAAGGGAGTTTAAAATGGAAATACAGATGTGCTGAAGTCAGAAAGCAACCCCAATCTGCAGGGCACAGCAGCGTTGCACTGAAGTCCAAAAATGTGCAATATATATATATATTTTATTATTATTGTAGCGCCTACATATTCTACAGCGCGTTACAATGAGGGAGTGATGTAAATTACAAAAAACAAAATGAAAGGCCAAATAAGGACAGACAAGCGCAAACAGATCTAAAAAACGTGTTATGGTCAATGCTCTTAGTGAACAGAGTTGAGGATAACTGTGTCTCACTTATGACAAGTTTAACGTCAAGGTAATGTACCTGATTCCTGTCACCCGTCATAGTAAGTCTAATAGGGGTAGGTCATGAATTGAGCGTTACCAAGAAAAGTAGGCAGCAAGTCATAGGTACCAGCCCAAAGGGAAAAAAATACATCTATGTACGTACAGTGTATACACATATACACATACTGTATACACATATACAACAAAATATTTACAGGTTGTTGTGCTTTTTAATTGACCCGTGTTTTGAAGATGTTACTGTACATTAACTTTTATGACCTTCCAATTTCAGATCTCACCGATGGAGAGAGATAAACTGCAATTTCAAAGCATCTATGTAGATGGTGCGGCCACAAAGGCAATTAACATGCAAAGAGTCTCCAATTGTCTAAAACCTTATCACTTACTAAGATTCTATACGTTAAGAGCACTTGAAGCTCACACATACTTACTGTCACTGTGAAGTCGTAACAGTCTGGGAGCTCATGGTGACGAACAGTTTGAAGATTAATTGCTTTCAGCTTAAACATGATTTCTACTGTAACAAGTCTAGGAAAACAAATACATGTATCATCAGCTGGTACAGTAATGAAAACACGGCACCACGCCTAAATAACGAGCTCACCTATGGAAATCCAGGGTCAAGTTGAATTGGTTTTCTTCCAGCCTGGGATCATTGATTGGTGTCCTTGGTTCAATATAGAAACATTCTAGGACCACAAACATATTATTTGTAATTAGTTTCATTGCATGCAACCGGAGGTTGAAAGTTACTGTTTTAATGTTTACAATTGACGGAATATGGTAGTTTACAAGTATTTTTCTCACAAATCTTATTGATCTATTTGCCCATATATCATAATAATACTTTCCATTTTCTGAGAGGAATACAGGCTTTCGGGCACAAACAGCAGGGAACAAGCATGGGATTTAGCACACGGAGAGTACAAGAACCAACAAAAAACATATAATACAGCAGGTCTGAAACACAAATATCTTATTACAAAAGTCAAAGCTAAGTATTTCAGGTATTTTGAATGTCAATATACATGTACTATTTGGGATTAATTTCAGAGACAACACCTGTAGGGGAATAGTAGACCCCATTATTGAGGAAAGCCAAGTTAGAGAGCACTTTTTGGGAAGTGTTTAAACCAAGCAACATGACATGATATAGATGTCAAATAGCCGATTTACTCGTATATCTGTCTATAGGTGGGGAAATGGTGTGGAGTGCTGGCATTTCAGAAGCTTGTTCAAACTGCACGTATACACTGGTAGCGGGTAGATAAGAAGCATGAAACATTTTCTAAGGCAAGACAAATAGTGTTACCGGTCTGAATCTCTGGGTCAATGTCAAAGGTATCATTCCCCGGGAAGATGCTGCCTTGTTTGTAGAAATGTTGGCACACTGCCATGGCGCTCTGTTCCGCTCCTTTCTTCTCATAAGCATGATTTCCCACAGATAAGTTTCTTAGATCCAAGTACTGCGGAGAAGCATGACTTGGTGAGACAGAAATCATTATCACTCTCGATGAAAAGGAAGCTATTTGTTGTAATTATTTTTTCACAGGCAATACAGTAAGTAATGCACCACACATTCACACGAGCAATCCAAGGGCTGGGTTTTTTACACACGGGATTGAAGCAGGGGGTCTCTGGCGTTGAACCACGTTAATTTCAGCTCCGGGGACCCCCTTCTTCCCGAGATACAGACCACCAAAGGGGTTAGCGGTATCTCAGCAGAGTTTAAAGCTCCCACGTTCAAGCGGGCCAATAAGGAAGCCACGCCTGATCACGGCTTCTTATTGGCCCGCAGAGTGCGAGAGCTTTGAAACGCCACCATTACATGAACCCTTGTAGTAGAGTGGCACCTCCTGGGGGGGGGGGGGGGACGTTCAGCTCCGGAGACCCACTGCTTCAATCCGTGTAAAAAGAAACAAAGCCCTTGCATTGCCGCTTTTATGGAAATGTAACTGGAAACGTAACAAATAAGACACTCTCACTATTGCTTTTAAGATAAAAGAGCAACCTCAAAACCCACATACCTGGCCATCATATGCATGAAGAGTTATTTTTTCTATCTTTATTTCCACTGTGATAAAGTATGAAACCGAGCTTATTTCAGTCATTTAAACTATTTTGAGAGAGATACCATTTTAGGAAAGGGCCTATTGACTCATTTACCTCCAAACACATCAGCCTACCCCACGGGGAGAGATACCTGTGAATACACCTGAGATAGCTGGAAAATGTGCTAATTTAAATCATTTGAATATATTTTACATATATCCTCTCCAAGCCCCAAGTCTGGGTCTCGATTGGAGTAACACCAGAGTTAGGTATGACTTTAATAATCTGGCGTCATTGCCTGGCGTTAACCTTAACGGTTCTTCATGAATATGAGATGAATATCATTTGGGCTGTAATGAGATAATTTCCATACCATTTAAAATAACATTGTGTTATTATGATTGACAGGCGTTAACTTAGGTTAGTGAATCTGGGTCTACTTTACACATGCGTACTGTTCCAAATTAAATTCAAAATAATAGTATATCACAAAATAGATCTTTTCAAAATGAAAATGTTATTAATGCAGATGAATAAAGTTAACATTCATGACAGCTCCAAGGTTTTGCGAATGGTTGCAATGACATTAAATGCCAGAATGATTTCTCCCCCTTACCTGTTTTATTGCAAACGTGACGTGGTCATAAACTTCTTCTTGTCTGTAGACGGCGTATGTATCATCCCTTCTATCCACATAACCTTTCAGGAACAGGTGCTTGAAGGCTATAGTGTTCTCTTCCTTAAAAGTTACCACCATTTCATTACTGAGTCCAAAAAACACCAACTAAAGATACAAAAATACATTTCAATATTCGGGGGGGGGATTACTACCACAAATAACAACCATGTTACAAGATTAAATATTACCAGTTATACAGTGTAGCTCGTGATAGATTTTGATTTGTGACTTGTGTAGCCGAGTCCCCCTTCTTACCTCCGGTGCGGGGGGAGGGGAGTTGCCTGGCTGATCGGAGGCTGCTGGAGCTCCGCGCAGATCGGGAGTGTGGGGGTGGCCATTTTGGGCATCGCGCATTCGCAGAACGGCGAGGTGCGCATGCGCAGTGTGAGAGGTGCAGTGGCCATTTTAGCTTGGCTCTGCAAACACAGCACGGGATTACAAGTCCCAGGATCCTCTGGGGGGGGGGGAGGGGAAATCACATGGGGCAATCCCAGCCAATAGGGCTTCGTGAGAAGGAGTGACAGGATATCCGATCAGTCGGACGGAGGGCGGCAAGACAGGTAGTGTCCAGGAAGCAGTGCCTCCTGGACTAGGCCTAGGCTTGCCCCGTAGGCCCCAGCTAGGCCCTGAGTCACCCCAGCGGAGTGCTACCTCACATTTGGATGGGACTTGCTGGGAAGGACACCAGGGATATTGGTGCCACCGCACCCTCAGTACTTCGGGGGAATCACCAAGTGTTGGGACATTGAGTGTACACTGTGGGTACAGGGGTACTGTTATTATATGTGTTCATTATATGTTAGTGTGTGCACAGTAAAGATTAGTTATATACAGTGTGTCTGTGTGTGTATTATTCCTGTGTACTGGTTCCTGTGAGGGGTTATCCCACCAACGCTGGGATCCCTCATAGGTGGAGGCGCTGCACGCAAGGAGAAAGAGCTCACCCCAGGCTCCCAGAGGCAGAGGCTCAGGCCTCCTGTGAGCAGACAGGTACAGCAGCACACGTAGTCGCCTGCGTAGTTTCCCTTAGGCATAGGGAAAGGGGCCTACATTTGTTTTTTAGAAGCACAATCTCTTTTGCTGAGGAAACAATACTCGCCTTGTTTCCTGAACAGAAGAACATTTATTGGCTCTTGAAACTGTGTAATTATCTATATAATTATAACTACAAAGTCTAAGCGAGCTCAAAACCCCAAATCCACAATATTATATATTTATACACATAATAGGAACAACTGGAGCGCTGCTGGGAAAATGACCTCAAATATACAAACAGCAAAGAAAGAAGCCCCAATCTGCCCAATCCCTTTCTCAACAACCTGAATTAACATTGATAACAGTGCCTGATTTGATACTGATTTCATTGACTAAAAGCAAATATCTTTATATATTTACAATAATGTAGTGATTTACAGATCTGAAACTTAAAGGCTGAGTTCCATTATATTTATATTGAGCTAGCCTTTTTAGCTCTTTCTGCAAATTGAGCCATACTAAATTTAAAAGAACCAACTTGGGTCCCAATAATCAACACATATGTAGCCCCCTTTGGCATGATGGCCTGTAGGCGAGGTCAGACAATAGTCCACACATGCAGTTTCACAGTAAACCAAATGTTGAGTGGCTTTAGTTCTCCACAACACAAATAAACATTTGGGCACACTGTCCCTTTAAGGCAAAAAAAAACTCATAAAATGAACACCTACTCCCCATAGGGAGATCTTGCTAAACACTCCAGGCGCTATCTATCGGGCTCTCTGGCTTTGTCCAGTTCCCAACCCCTAAACATATATCACAATGGTTATGAAACAATATGAAAGTCCTTAATGTATCTTTGGTTGGGATCTCTGTCCCTAGAGAACAGTTAGGAAATCCTTCTGGATAAGCACTTGCACAGAACAGCTCTGTAGTCTGAGTCAGCCACCTATTACAAGCATTAGCCTCCTTATCAAGCTGTTTGTCAGCTGTCTCAGCTTACTTCCTGATTGCCCAACTATTCTTACTGGGTTAACCTTCTGAGTGCTGGATGAAGGACTCAGATGTATGTTTCCCAGGCATAATTATCAGTACCTGACTTCACCCTGTCACATACCTCCCCTGTTTGTGTGTGGCTAGGGCCCTACACGGCTGAAGCCCGACCCTCCACTACTTCTCCCAAAAAAAAAAAAACCCGGCAATTTCATGCTCCTTCCTAGGCCTATGCTGTATATCAAAAGAGAAGGGCTGGAGGGCCATATACCACAACCTCGAGTTTGTGTCCTTCATGGTATTTAACCATTTCAAGGGTGCGTGGTCAGTGACCAGGGTGAAGTGTACCCCCGTGACATAATGCCTCAATTGCCCATTTTATGGTGAGGCACTCCTTCTCAATGATGGAATATCTCATTTCCCTTGGGAACAGCTTCCGGATGATGAACAATATGGGGTGTTCAACACCTTCAAATTGTTGGGACAGAAAAGACCCCAGTCCTACCTTGGAGGCATCCATCTGAATTATGATGTGGGACTCCTCGATCACGCCCAATTCCAACATGTCTATTATCTCCCTCTCTACAAGGTCTTTTTGGGCTTCTGGAAATTTGTAGGGATGGGACCGTACGTTTACGCCAGGTTCCGTCTTAATCCAAAAGGGACACTAAATCAGTCTGCCCTGGCAGCTCAGAAAAAACATCTGGAAACTGCTCACATAATTCCAGTAGGTCTGACTTTTGTCTGTTGTTAATTGACCTCCCATAGGAACCTGATGGTCATTGTAAGTACTACCCTTTGGAGGCTGTCGACCAAAATTCGTCTCTCCTTCCAGAGGGTGGATGAATAGCGATCTCATCGTTTTCCAGGGTTTCAGGAGGTTTACGTGGTAGATTTGTTTACCCTTCCTGGACCCTGGTTGAGATATTTCATAGTTCACCTGTCTGGTGCGGCGGAGAACTTGGAAAGGACCCAGCCACTTCGCTAGGAGTTCACTCTCTGAAGTCGGTAATAGCAGCATCACTTGGTCCCCAGGTTGGAAGACCCTCATGTGGGCATTTTGGTTATACTGCCTCTCTTGACGTTCTTGAGCAGACTTAAGATTTTCCTTAGCAAACCGACCTATCATGTCTAGGCGGTTTCTAAGGTCTATTACTGTAAGGACCCGTGAATTGCGCCGCCCCTGGCACACTCCCCACTTAGCTCAACCCGCGACCGGGTGCTCCGCTTCCTCCGCCTCCTGCGGTACGTCATGTATGCCAGCCGCTGTACTACGAGTGCGCGCATCTCGCGCAGAGGTAAATACTGTGTCTTCTGGCCTCGTCTCCAGGTTGCGCCCACACGCGCTGACGTCATCGGCACGCGCGCAGCGCACGCAAGTACCGCATCACCAGCCATCGTCAAGTATCCTTCCCATACCTGTCTCCTGCACCGGATCTTCCAATCGCAACCGTTGCGGCGACGTGCCTCCACTCTGCTGCCTACGCATTGGCTCTTGTTTCCCTTATATGCTCAGCCTGCCCTCTGGCACATTGGCTGACCATAAACCTTTGTATGTTGCCAAGTGTTCACTGCTACCCTTGCCTCCACTGTCTTGTCTTGCTTCTTGGTTTCCTAGTTCTCTGTTCTTGACTATATCTCTAGACTTCACTCTTCTATACTCCTGACCCCGGCTACCAACGACGATCCGTATCTCTCCAACCCCGACTTCTGCAAAGTACCACGACGATCCGCATCTCTACAATCCTGACCACGGCTAAAGTACCTGCAACGATCTGCTCCTCTCCAACCACAAACTCGGCACCTTACTTCTCCAAACCCGACCCAGCTACCTCGACCAATCTACACTCCAGACACGCCCCCGCGGCTGTGGGTGGCATTATATAACTAGCCCCACCTCAGCCTTGTGGCCACGTCTTGTTTGTGGTGAGAACTTCTTTACAATTACATAATGAAGGGTATTCTTGGAGCGGGAGGCTTCCTCCTCCCAGGATTCCTTCAGTAGCTCCAGAATACCCCAGGTTGGCGTCCATAAAGGAACTCAAACGAGGAGAAACCTGTGGAGGCTTGGGGAACTTCTCGTACCGCAAACAATGGGAGAAGTTCATCCCAAGCTCGCTTTTCAGTGTCCACAAACTTCCCAAGCATGGTTTTTAAAGTGCTGTTAAACCTCTCTACCAATCCATCAGTCTAAGGATGGTAGACCGAGGTCCGGACGGATTTAACTTCTAATAACTTCAGGACATCCTGCATTAACTTCGCCATGAAGTTTGTTCTCTGGTCGGTTAACATTACTTGGGGTAGTCCTACCTGAGAGAACAGCTCTAACAGCCTGTGAGATACCTGTTTAGCAGTGGCTTATCTCAGAGGGAAGGCCTCAGAATATCTGGTGGCATAATTTACCACAACTAGTATGAACTTATGTCACTTCGCAGAGGGTTCTAAAGGTCCTACAAGATCTATACCAATCCTCTCGAATGGGACCGAGACCAAGGAACCAAGGGAGGCGGCTTCTGTCCCTTTTGGCTAGTTAACTGGCATTCAGGACATGTCTCACATAGTTTCATGATATCACCATGTATGCCTGGCCAGTAGAACCAGGACGAGTTGCGGTCCATGGTCTTATCTTTGCCCAGACGACCATCCCATGGGAGAGTATGGGCTAGGGTAAACACAGTTTTAATAAAAACTTTAGGGACTAATATTTGGCGAAATACCTCCCCTGTTTGTGTAACCTTATTCACACAATATAGGATGTCGTTCAGTAGTTCGAAATGTGGAAACACCCTTACACCTTGTTCATTCACTATGTTATCGTTGACCTGTACCACCTTCTCATATTGTCTAGCCAGAGCTGGGTCTTCCCTCTGCCTCTGACAGAAGTCAGGAAGAGCCAGGTCTGGCAAAATTCCAATATCTATCTGTTCCCCATCCTGGTCATTTCCCGCCATGACTTGCAGTCTGTTGGGCTGACTAAGGTTACCTAGAGTCCCAGCCTTTCTTAACCAGTCCTCTTTTTCCTCATGTCTCAGTTTACGCGTCTTTAGGACGCAGTGTCTACGGGAAAAAATCTCTGGGGAAAATGGGAATAAGTCTCCAGGCTTCTCCGGTACCAGAGAAGTAAGCTCCGCATGAGATGGGGCCAACAATGTTCCGAAGTAGGGCCAGTCTCGGCCAAGTAGAACAGGGGCAGGTAGCCAGGGAGCAACTCCTACTAGTAGTCTAGCCTCTTGATCATTGATGCGAAGGAGGATGGTCGCCGGGGGGTATTTCTTTGTATCACCATGGATACATTCGATATTCCATGGAGAGTCATAGGACAGCCGGTTGTCTGGAATTAGGCCCTCTAGGATCAGGGTTTTTCCAGATCCCGGGTCCACCAGGGTTTTTACTGTTTTCCCCTCCATCGATGCTGGGAGGATCTCTTCCCCAAACTGTCTACTCCATCCATTCATCTGATCCAGATGAACGCCATTACCTTCGCCCCTTAAAGAAGTGTCCAGTCGACACGAAACGCTTTGAGCGGTGAGGTCATAGCAGCGACGAGGAACATGTGACGACGGAACCCGGAAGCTGCTTGCGGAGCTACTCCATGAGAACGCCAACTAACAAAGTTTAGACTGGTAGCTATTTTTTCACCTTGGCCGCTGGACTTTTCTTCCTTTAATATCCTCTTAAGGCATTGCTTAGCGGTGGGTTTTATACCCTAACCCGAGTGGGGGCTCAGATCAGTAGATCCATTGTGATCTTGTTCTTTCATGTGGAAGTCATATATGTTTTTATGGGTTAATATATAAATATTATTTTGTGATTAATTCAATCTTTGCATTTTCTTTTTTTGCGCCCCTTTTTTGTTTTTAAGTGTTGTGACAAACGGCTTACTCCGGGGCTCCGCCGTCTGTCCGGGACTGTTAGAACACGGTCTTTTAGGGTAGGTTAAATGATGAGACGTCACGTACTGTTCCTTTAAACAGGCTATGCCTGGTTTATTCAGTCCCAGGCACTGAGACTGCCACAGTTTAAACAGAAAACAAAGCCAAACAAAAAAAGCTGCTCGTCTGAGCGATAACTTAAACTTAGATGTCCCTGACTCAGAGTTGGAAGTGGCTTGTCCACTTCCACCAACAAAATAAGTACCTTTGCAGTCTTTAGACAAACTAACAGAATGAATGAAGCGATTTGGGAAAGAGGCTTTCTCACCCCTCTGCAGTTCAGCAGCCTTCCAGGCTCTTGGGCGGGGCCCAGAGGAAACAGGAAACAGGTCTTATATACCTGAACTCTAATCAGCATGACAGGTGACAGAAAACAGGCAGCAGACAAACTGTGGAATGGAGTGCCTGTACCACGAGGCTGCCCTGTTCAGCTTAGACAGGACAGAAACTGTTCAGTATCCTGGGAGCCATGTATATGGAGTTTATTACCAACCCCTGGTTTCTGTCACAGTGTATAAATTTATCTTTGCTTGTTTCACATTTGTAATTTCACTTTCACTAGTATATGATGTTTTCGCTTGTATCCTTTTTGTTTGCCCCTGAAGGAGTAACCCTGTGGTAATGTTACTGTCGTTCAAGTGGGTAATCCCTGGTTTGAATCCCAGTGTCAGCTTTCCTTGTGACTTTAGGTAAATAAGGCACCAACATTAGATTGCAAGCTCTTCGGGGCAGTGTCTCATTGTGCCTGCAAATACATCTAATATAAGTACTGTATAAGGAGAAAGGTGGTGAGGACCTGTGCTGCAGCAATAAGTGTGGGAAGTGTATATATATTTGTCTTGCACTTTATTTGTTTCACTATATTTTTTAGGGCACTTCTGGTTTTTAACCAGTTTTACCTGCCCTTTATCTCACATACAGCACATATATAGCACATATAGCGCTTCTAAATGTTAACCCCTTAGGCACTGCATACATGTCACACATCCCGCGCTACTGACTATATCATTGTTGTGTTTCCTCTTCTCCCGATGCAGTGCAGGAAACACACAAAGGACACACTATAACATTGGTGTGTTTCCTCTTCTCCCGATGCAGTGCAGGAAACACACAAAGGACACACTATAACATTGGTGTGTTTCCTCTTCTCCCGATGCAGTGCAGGAAACACACAAAGGACACACTATAACATTGGTGTGTTTCCTCTTCTCCCGATGCAGTGCAGGAAACACACAAAGGACACACTATAACATTGGTGTGTTTCCTCTTCTCCCGATGCAGTGCAGGAAACACACAAAGGACACACTATAACATTGGTGTGTTTCCTCTTCTCCCGATGCAGTGCAGGAAACACACAAAGGACACACTATAACATTGGTGTGTTTCCTCTTCTCCCGATGCAGTGCAGGAAACACACAAAGGACACACTATAACATTGGTGTGTTTCCTCTTCTCCCGATGCAGTGCAGGAAACACACAAAGGACACACTATAACATTGGTGTGTTTCCTCTTCTCCCAATGCAGTGCAGGAAACACACAAAGGACACACTATAACATTGGTGTGTTTCCTCTTCTCCCGATGCAGTGCAGGAAACACACAAAGGACACACTATAACATTGGTGTGTTTCCTCTTCTCCCGATGCAGTGCAGGAAACACACAAAGGACACACTATAACATAACATTGGTAGTGTGGGAACCTGCTGACCGGGTGTAACCTTGATGTGTTTGTAGGCTCGATACAGTATGTTTTGGCCAAAGGATTGAAGTAAATGATCCAAACTTATGAGAAGAAAAAACATATAGTAATGAATTAAATAATTTGTCATATTCAACACACACACACACACACACACACACACACACACACACACACACTTCTCGCAAAGAAAAATAGGCATTATGAGCTACTTCTCGATATGCAACTTATTTGTAAAGGGAGATTAGTAACACTATGCAATGCACATCCCTCCTGTAACGCTAAGTAACGGACAACAATCCGTTTGAACGTATAACTCACCTGGATAGTCACCATCGCGATTTTTAAAATCTGTATACAAAGTTTCCATGGCTTCCGACCTCGGGCTCTGAATTTCTCACACGGATTCATGAAAAAAAATTTGAGTTTTCTTCTCAGCTGGTCTTCGGTGAGCAGTTCCTCGGACATTGGCCCCTGGCTGGAGCTGTACGGAATTTCATGCTCCTCCAGGGAGCTGCACGTTTTTATCACCAACTCTGGATTTTCCATTTCTGCAGGGAGAAATAGAAAGCCCCTTATTTATAGCCCATCCAAAACCCTTTAATGCAATAACCTTCATCTGTACCGGCAGAAGATATGTTACGAGATGACTTTAACCCTTGAAGTGTAAGGCCCAGATCCACAAAAGGATGCCAAGCGTTAGCACGTCTGTACTCCCATTGGGAATACTCCCATTTATTTATTTATAAAAATGTTTTACCAGGAAGTAATACACTGAGAGCTACCTCTCATTTTCAAGTATGTCCTGGGCACAGAGTTATAAAATACATGGTTACATTAAAAGAACAGGGGCTATATAGTCAATTCACACACATTTCGTGGACAGATAGAGTTGGAAAATTGGGTACTGGGGATAACGGGCTTGTGATTTTCAGATTGATAAAGAGCAGCTTTAACATCACTTTAACATCACCAAACGTCTGACACCCTTTGGCTGCCCTTCGGTTGCGCCAACGGCTGTCCGCCTTTGGAGCAACGCAGATGTACACTGGAGTGGTTGATTTTCAATGCAGCTGTGAACAAAAAATGTTCTGTGTGTCCTGATGGCTCATTAACATTCCAGTGGGTGGAGTTGACGTTCCACAAAATACAAGCAAATGTTAACCCTTAGCACGCTGGTCCTGTGCAGAGGGGAGCAGCTCTTTGGGTCTGGGCCATAGAGGGGTGCATTGCAAAGCAACAGGTTTCTATATTTGATGTTATAATATCTTTAAAACATGGGTTCTCAACTCCATTCCTCAAGCCCCCCCCCCTAACAGGTCAGGTTTTCAGGATATCCTGCTTCAGCACAGGTGGCTCAGGTGTTCTGAAGCAGGCTTTTCGACTGAGCCACTGACTGAGACACCTGTGCTGAAAAAGGGATATCCTGGAAACCTGACCTGTTGGGGGGCGGGGGGAGAATCTTGAGGACTGGAGTTGGGAACCCCTGCTCTAGAAGATGAATAATACCGGAAGATATACTTGATAGGAGCTGCAGTCAAATGGAAATGACTTTTCGGTATTCTTACATACATCTACCCAAAAGAATTGAGGGTGCATAGGCCCAGGAGAATTTTTTGCCTTCTACAATAATATTCAGGTTAGCATAAAATAAATCAAAAACTAAAATGTACAAATGTCTAAAATGAACAAACATGAAAAAACATATGTGGTGTCTGTACGGAGTAGTGGAAAGGTAGAGTGGGCGACATAATTATGTACTGCAAAAGAATGGCACAGGTTTTTACTCATATACAATACAGCCATGGGTAGGGTTACCGGGCGGCTTTTCCAAAAATATGGGACACAATGGTGAAAGGTGCGATGCTCTCGAGACACACACATGCGTGCACGCTCTAAAAACACACCTCTCCCTGTCCATGCTGTTTCCTCCTCTCCTTGGCACCATCCCCAGGCGCCTGACATCTCCTCCTGATTGGCTGCATTACCCAGCAGCAGTTGGAGGAAGCTGTCCAGCCACCTAGCAACAGCCCTGCTCAGGGAAATCCTGCGGCCCCCCAAGCCGGTCCCTGAATGTTTGCCAGGGAGGTAATACCAGTACACACATACATTTCCAGTATTACCTCTCATTTTTTACTGGACAGAGTGTCCAAATACAGGACAGTTGGGTTTAACACTGGACACCTGGAAACCCTAGCCATGGCTGCGCAAAGTTAAGGGTGTTAAACCGTTACTAAAACATTTTAAAAGTAGCAGCTAAGTCCGCACTATGAAAGGTTGCTACATTTTCAGTAAGAGTCAGAACGTATTTGCACAGCCCGCTGAATGCATTTTCAATGACAGATTTTATCTGTTTCTTTGTGGCCCATCTATTCTTTCCATGAGACTTGTTTCAAGTTTGAAAGACTTCGCTCGGTTTCAAAATACACTGGGTTGTAATAATAGGTCTGAGCTACAAATTCAAGGCATTAACAATTAACCCAGTCATCAGGAATCATCGGCGGTTGTAAATACTATCATTATACATAACATAGAGAACATAACCGTATGGGTATTGTGCATTTCATTATGAAAGGTCTCAATGGCTGCACAGTGATGACTACATGGAGAATATTAACCATATAATTATTTTGAATGTACTGTAGGAAAATATACAGACATTCTACCTGGCGAAGAACCCTTTCACTGCCACAGGGTCAGTAACGCATTTCAAAGCAAATAAATTGCTTATCTGGAAGTAGCTTATGCAGCCTATTACATAGTTACATATAATAATAATAATAGCATGTTCTTGTATAGCGCTGCTAGTTTTACGTAGCGCTTTACAGAGACATTTTGCAGACACGGGTTCCTGCCCCGTGGAGCTTACAATCTATGAGGTTGAGGTTGAAAAAAGTTCAACCTATGCTAAATTTAGATGACTATTTATCTGTGTTAAAGCGTTAAGAAACATAATAGATAGATAGATAGATATTAAACAAGACGATAATTCAATATACCCCAAAGGTGCGATCCACCGGAAAACTTCCATTCAAGTCGAATGGGAGCAATGTCGAATATATAATTAGCCCCTAAGGGTGACCTGTGTTGCTTACCTTCTGGCAGCGAAAGGGTTAAGAGAAGTAGTGATCAAAACAAAATTAATGTTTCAAAACAGATAGTGAAATGGCACCTTCACCACCCGATGCGTTAAAGGGCTTAGTAACATAGTTACTTAATGCTCCTACTATCTATAGTTACTTTATGCTTCTACTATCTATAGTTACTTAATGCTTCTACTATCTATAGTTACTTAATGCTTCTACTATCTATAGTTACTTAATGCTTCTACTATCTATAGTTACGGGCAACAAGGAGTTAGGGTCACCTAGTGCCCCTCTCGGGGGGTCTCCCACCTAGTGCCCCTCTCGGGGGGTCTCCCACCTAGTGCCCCTCTCGGGGGGTCTCCCACCTAGTGCCCCTCTCGGGGGGTCTCCCACCTAGTGCCCCTCTCGGGGGGTCTCCCACCTAGTGCCCCTCTCGGGGGGTCTCCCACCTAGTGCCCCTCTCGGGGGGTCTCCCACCTAGTGCCCCTCTCGGGGGGTCTCCCACCTAGTGCCCCTCTCGGGGGGTCTCCCACCTAGTGCCCCTCTCAAGGGGTCTCCCACCTAGTGCCCCTCTCGGGGGGTCTCCCACCTAGTGCCCCTCTCGGGGTGTCTCCCACCTATTGCCCCTCTCAGGGTTTTGCTCTGTGGGACACCCAGTTTGAGATATGTCACTTTGTTATGTTTCTGGTACTTTTTGGGACATTAATATGGCCACTTCCCAAGACTCGCACGTGCGGGCCACTAAGAAGCCGTGATGATGTCAGAGTATGACACTGCAGCTTCCTATTGGCAGGCATCTTTGATTTGAACTTCCTTTTTCTAGGTTATGGGATACCTGAGTGTGCCGGACCTCAGGGCGTGGTGGCTACGATTTGGGGCACCCAAAGGGTTAATGGATACAGCTGGTCTTACAGGGCCCAAAAATATGTAGGGTATCTACTGAGTAAGTTCAATTGGAGGATATGAAAACTTTGTAAAATACGGTCCAAAAAGCTTTGTCTCAATGTTTCATTGATTAAGAAATTCCATTTGGCACAGTACCAGAGTACCACAGTACCACAGTACCACCACTAGTGTAAGTCACTCTGACCACTGTGTTACCTAAGCATTTACATATCTATACATCAGTAAACTATCGAACGATTTCCATGAACAGTAACAACACATAACATTGTATGATGATGAGAATAATATTAATAACATTACATTGTAGTACTGAGCCTCTCGTGGGCTTCAGGTTACAGCGTTACTAATTAACAGATTTGGACATTCTTGGAGTAAAACTCAAACCCAACATACGCCATGCAAACCCAACATACGCCATGCAAACCCAACATACGCCATGCAAACCCAACATACGCCATGCAAACCCAACATACGCCATGCAAACCCAACATACGCCATGCAAACCCAGCATACTCCATGCAAACCCAACATAATCCATGAAAACCCAACATACTCCATGCAAACCCAACATACTCCATGCAAACACAACATACTCCATGCAAACACAACATACTCCATGCAAACACAACATACTCCATGCACACACAACATACTCCATGCACACACAACATAATCCATGCAAACCCAACATAATCCATGCAAACCCAACATACGCCATGCAAACCCAACATACGCCATGCAAACCCAACATACGCCATGCAAACCCAACATACTCCATGCAAACCCAACATACGCCATGCAAACCCAGCATACTCCATGCAAACCCAACATAATCCATGAAAACCCAACATAATCCATGAAAACCCAACATACTCCATGCAAACCCAACATACTCCATGCAAACACAACATACTCCATGCAAACACAACATACTCCATGCACACACAACATAATCCATGCAAACCCAACATAATCCATGCAAACCCAACATACGCCATGCAAACCCAACATACGCCATGCAAACCCAACATACGCCATGCAAACCCAACATACGCCATGCAAACCCAACATACGCCATGCAAACCCAGCATACTCCATGCAAACCCAACATACTCCATGCAAACCCAACATACGCCATGCAAACCCAACATACGCCATGCAAACCCAACATACGCCATGCAAACCCAGCATACGCCATGCAAACCCAGCATACGCCATGCAAACCCAGCATACGCCATGCAAACCCAGCATACGCCATGCAAACCCAGCATACTCCATGCAAACCCAACATAATCCATGCAAACCCAACATACTCCATGCAAATCCAACATACTCCATGCAAACCCAACATACTCCATGCAAACCCAACATACTCCATGCAAACCCAGCATACTCCATGCAAACCCAACATAATCCATGCAAACCCAACATACTCCATGCAAACCCAACATACTCCATGCAAACCCAGCATACGCCATGCAAACCCAGCATACTCCATGCAAATCCAACATACTCCATGCAAATCCAACATACTCCATGCAAATCCAACATACTCCATGCAAACCCAACATACTCCATGCAAATCCAACATACTCCATGCAAATCCAACATACTCCATGCAAATCCAACATACTCCATGCAAATCCAACATACTCCATGCAAATCCAACATACTCCATGCAAATCCAACATACTCCATGCAAATCCAACATACGCCATGGAAATCCAACATACGCCATGCAAACCCAACATACGCCATGCAAACCCAACATACGCCATGCAAACCCAACATACTCCATGCAAATCCAACATACTCCATGCAAATCCAACATACTCCATGCAAACACAACATACTCCATGCAAACACAACATACTCCATGCAAACCCAACATACTCCATGCAAACCCAACATAATCCATGCAAACCCAACATACGCCATGCAAACCCAACATACGCCATGCAAACCCAACATACGCCATGCAAACCCAACATACGCCATGCAAACCCAGCATACTCCATGCAAACCCAACATACTCCATGCAAACCCAACATACTCCATGCAAACCCAACATAATCCATGCAAACCCAAAATACTCCATGCAAATCCAACATACTACATGCAAACCCAACATACTCCATGCAAACCCAACATACTCCATGCAAACCCAGCATACTCCATGCAAACCCAACATAATCCATGCAAACCCAACATACTCCATGCAAACCCAACATACTCCATGCAAACCCAACATACTCCATGCAAACCCAGCATAGGCCATGCAAACCCAGCATACGCCATGCAAACCCAGCATACTCCATGCAAATCCAACATACTCCATGCAAATCCAACATACTCCATGCAAATCCAACATACTCCATGCAAATCCAACATACTCCATGCAAATCCAACATACGCCATGCAAATCCAACATACGCCATGGAAATCCAACATACGCCATGGAAATCCAACATACGCCATGCAAACCCAACATACTCCATGCAAACCCAACATACGCCATGCAAACCCAACATACTCCATGCAAATCCAACATACTCCATGCAAATCCAACATACTCCATGCAAATCCAACATACTCCATGCAAATCCAACATACTCCATGCAAATCCAACATACTCCATGCAAATCCAACATACGCCATGCAAATCCAACATACAAACCCAACATACTCCATGCAAACCCAACATACTCCATGCAAACCCAACATACTCCATGCAAATCCACACTTCATGTGTCAGAAAACATGAATCATACAATCCAGTGGCAACAGAATCATTCAACATATTATTATTATTATTATTATTATTATTATTATTATTATTATTATTATTAAAGACACAAACCCTATTACTTCCAATGGGATTGTCCTCTTTGCTACACTTCTTCCCATTAAGTGTCATTTGTATTATTTGTTATTTATATAATTGTCATGTGTATTAATGGCACGATATAAATAAAGACATACATACATACATACATTCACATGATGCAGATATGTTGCACGACTTTCCCCCTGACACCTGGACCCCGGATTCTGCTGCTAAAGTCTTGTCAGAGATGCACCATAATAATAATAATAATAATAATAATAATAATAATAATAATAATGACAGCATGACGCCTCCTCCCCTGCGCACCGTGTCTGCACAGGTAATAATCCCCCTAACACTGCCAGTGTACTCACCTGCAGCCTGGGACCCGCAGCCTCTCCTCGCTGTGGGAGTGAGTGTGAGTGATGCTGGGAGTGAGTGAATGAGAGTGTGAGTGATGCTGGGAGTGAGTGAATGAGAGTGTGAGTGATGCTGGGAGTCTCTCCTCGGTGTGTGAGTGATGCTGGGAGCCCTCTCCTAGGTGTGTGAGTGATGCTGGGAGCCTCTCCTCGGTGAGTGAGTGTGAGTGATGCTGGGGGCCTCTCCTCAATGTGTGAGGATGTCAGTGTGAGTGATGCTGGGAGCCCTCTCCTCGGTGTGTGAGTGATGCTGGGAGCCCTCTCCTCGGTGTGTGAGTGATTCTGGGAGCCTCTCCTCGGTGTGTGAGTGAGTGTGAGTGATGCTGGGAGCCTCTCCTCGGAGTGTGAGTGATGCTGGGAGCCTCTCCTCGGAGTGTGAGTGATGCTTGGAGCCCTCTCCTAGGTGTGTGAGTGTGAGTGATGCTGGGAGCCCTCTCCTCGGAGTGTGAGTGATGCTGGGAGCCCTCTCCTCGGTGTGTGAATGATGCTGGGAGCCTCTCCTGTGAGTGTGAGTGATGCTGGGAGCCTCTCCTCGTTGTGTGAGTGATGCTGGGAGCCCTCTCCTCTGAGTGTGAGTGATGCTGGGAGCCCTCTCCTCGGTGTGTGAGTGTGAGTGATGCTGGGAGCCCTCTCCTCGGTGTGTGAGTGTGAGTGATGCTGGGAGCCTCTCCTCGGTGTGTGAGTGTGAGTGATGCTGGGAGCCCTCTCCTAGGTGTGTGAGTGATGCTGGGAGCCTCTCCTCGGTGAGTGAGTGTGAGTGATGCTGGGGGCCTCTCCTCAATGTGTGAGGATGTCAGTGTGAGTGATGCTGGGAGCCCTCTCCTCGGTGTGTGAGTGATGCTGGGAGCCCTCTCCTCGGTGTGTGAGTGATTCTGGGAGCCTCTCCTCGGTGTGTGAGTGAGTGTGAGTGATGCTGGGAGCCTCTCCTCGGAGTGTGAGTGATGCTGGGAGCCTCTCCTCGGAGTGTGAGTGATGCTTGGAGCCCTCTCCTAGGTGTGTGAGTGTGAGTGATGCTGGGAGCCCTCTCCTCGGAGTGTGAGTGATGCTGGGAGCCCTCTCCTCGGTGTGTGAATGATGCTGGGAGCCTCTCCTGTGAGTGTGAGTGATGCTGGGAGCCTCTCCTCGTTGTGTGAGTGATGCTGGGAGCCCTCTCCTCTGAGTGTGAGTGATGCTGGGAGCCCTCTCCTCGGTGTGTGAGTGTGAGTGATGCTGGGAGCCCTCTCCTCGGTGTGTGAGTGTGAGTGATGCTGGGAGCCTCTCCTCGGTGTGTGAGTGTGAGTGATGCTGGGAGCCCTCTCCTCTGAGTGTGAGTGATGCTGGGAGCCCTCTCCTAGGTGTGTGAGTGATGCTGGGAGCCCTCTCCTCGGTGTGTGAGTGTGAGTGATGCTGGGAGCCCTCTCCTAGGTGGGTGAGTGTGAGTGATGCTGGGAGCCCTCTCCTAGGTGTGTGAGTGTGAGTGATGCTGGGAGCCCTCTCCTAGGTGGGTGAGTGTGAGTGATGCTGGGAGCCCTCTCCTCGGAGTGTGAGTGATGCTGGGAGCCCTCTCCTAGGTGGGTGAGTGTGAGTGATGCTGGGAGCCCTCTCCTCGGTGTGTGAGTGTGAGTGATGCTGGGAGCCCTCTCCTCGGTGGGTGAGTGTGAGTGATGCTGGGAGCCCTCTCCTCGGTGGGTGAGTGTGAGTGATGCTGGGAGCCTCTCCTCCCTCTGCAGCTCTGACACTGGGAAGCTGTCACGTGACCTGCCTGTCAGATGCTCTTGCAGCGAAACTACCCAAGCCTGGCAGACTGAAGGAGCGAGATATCTGATTGGTCCATCACACAGCGCCCGCCCCCCCCTGTTGCCAGGCGGGATTACGGAGTTGGAAACTCGGAGCTCTGTTGTGATTGGTTACCGCGGCTGTTAATCAGAGCCGGTACTGCAATATGCGTTGCCCTTGGCAACCGCCGGTTCCTAACGACGCTGTGTCAGAGAGGCCTGTATCCTCCCGCACCGCGGCGGGTGACCGGGGTGTGAGCAGGAGTAACCGAGAGTAACCGAGAGTAACTGGGAGTAAGGTGAGCCGGGCTCTGCTAGAATAAGCAGCTTCTTCCTTCCACGAATCCCCAGCTCCGCTAACACTGCGTGTGAAAGCACTCAGTCATGTAACACGCTCTGTTACTTTACCGGCTGCAGGCCTCCTTTCCTTTTAGTTTATAAGATCTTTGGCCCTCCTTACTGATTGTACCAGTGTTTGGGGTTATCCCCCCTCCTTCACCCCTCCCAGTGTTTGGGGTTATCAGTGTGTCCCCCCCATCCCCCAGTGTTTGGGGTTATCCCCCCTCCTTCACCCCTCCCAGTGTTTGGGGTTATCAGTGTGTCCCCCCCATCCCCCAGTGTTTGGGGTTATTCCCCCCCCCCTTCACCCCCCCCCCCCCCAGTGTTTGGGGTTATCACCACCCACCCCCCAGTGTTTGGGGTTATCAGTGTGTCCCCCCATCCCCCCAGTGTTTGGGGTTATCCCCCCCCTTCACCCCTCCCAGTGTTTGGGGTTATCAGTGTGTTCCCCCCATCCCCCCAGTGTTTGGGGTTATCCCACCCCCTTCACCCCTCCCAGTGTTTGGGTTATCACCCCCCTCCCCCCAGTGTTTGGGGTTATCAGTGTCTCCCCCCATCCCCCCAGTGTTTGGGGTTATTCCTACCCCACACCCCCACACCCCATTATATGGAGCCTGGGGGTCAGGTTTTGCCCTTGTATAAATACACGGTGATAATACGTTTAAGGGGTTAACCCCCACAGCAGCAATTCCCAGTATGGGATAAGTGATTCAGCTTTTAGGAATGGTGAAGAAAAAAATGTGAACTAGCGCTAAAGTGTAATACACAGTGTGATATTAAAAAACTTATAATAAAGGATGGCTGCCCGGTGATACTGCCAGTACTAACAGAATAAACCAAAATAAAGAAAAACCTGGCGCCAAATAGTCAGTGGAATGTCCTGTACTCCTCAAGGGATCCGCACACTTGCTCGACAGACCATGCAAAGAAAAGAACACAAACAAACTAAAATCATAGCGCAACTCTGTAGGGTAAGCAGTACTGCACTAATACACACAAACAGTTAAGAATCCTAGCGATTATTAAAATATTTATTTATTAAAAAGAACTATGCCAAGACCGACAATGTATTTGCCATTGTCGGTCTTGGCATAGTTCTTTTTAATAAATAAATATTTTAATAATCGCTAGGATTCTTAACTGTTTGTGTGTATTAGTGCAGTACTGCTTACCCTACAGAGTTGCGCTATGATTTTTGTTTGTTTGTGTTCTTTTCTTTGCATGGTCTGTCGAGCAAGTGTGCGGATCCCTTGAGGAGTACAGGACATTCCACTGACTATTTGGCGCCAGGTTTTTCTTTATTTCAGCTTTTAGGAAACCCAATTTGGCATTTTTTAGTTTTTTATTAATTAGCTGGCCATCTATTTGGGACTTCTGGTTTTAGGGCTGCTTGGCCACATTAGAGCAAAGTCACGACAATAGGCTGTATGGCGTCTTATTGAATGCGTTGCCCAAAGTCACTGAAATCCTTGAACCCAGAAGTCCCAAATAGATCCATTCGATGTCACAATTTATGTGCGCTAAAAGGTATTAAGTTGGTTTAACATATCCACAAAGCTATTGCAAAAATAATGCTGCCCACACTATAATATAGGCGAAATGCCACGTTATTTGAGTATGACGTTATGTTATCTTCAAATAACGTGATGTTTTGTAAGTCTTGGTGTTACACTCCGGAAAGTGAAATCGCACAGGGAAATACCCCTACAGTATATAAATCATACCTTCGCTAGGTGTTACTCACAGACACACTACCATATGGGCTTTATCCCATTACCCTGTTTCAGTGTCTGGATGGGAGTAACGGCAGGTTCAGGTAGGATAATTTCATCTAATAATTAGATAATACTTACTACATTTTTTTTCCAACTGTTAATGCCATTTATAAGGAGTTTTAATATACTGAGCATCCTTTGATTTCTATAGCAGGTTTTAGCACACCTCCCCAGCAGTGCAAGTTCTGTGTAACACTTTTCTGTTTGTGGTAATGTAAGAATACATTGTAGCTGCTGAGTTACATTGACTGAAGGATTGATTTGAAACTGAAAGGCAGCTATTTAGTGAACTTTGGGAAGCAGAATCTTTGCTGATCGATCAAGGGAGACAGAATCTATCTAATAAAGGTAATCAAAGGCTGCATATATTAAAACAAACTGCCTCTTTAAATAACATAACGTTATTTCCCGGTGTTAACCTTAACAGATTAGTGGATATTGTATACTTATGATAATGGCTCATTTGCATATCATTTGCATGCCATTTTCACTAACGTCTGTATAAATAAACATTATACTATTTAAGTGAGTAAACTAGGTTAATGTCACGTTATTGCAGGGTTTGGAGAGCCGCGGTGCACTCTCCGCACACTTCTAGGTGCCGCGCCTCCCTCGCAGACATCCCTTACATTGAACGGTGCTCCCGCGCTGGTTCCCTGCCACCGGCGGGATCGGATGGACGCCGCTCCACCAGGCAAATGCGCGCACCCGTGCCGCCCTAAGTACACTGCCTCTCGCGGGCGCACGGATTCTGGCACGCCGCCACATCCAGTCACTCCTACTGCTCTAAGGTCCCTCCCCACACCTGCAGCCTGTCCTCCAGTGGGTCCCGCCTTGCACACACCTCCAGGTCCCTGCCTGTTCATTGGATCCCGTGTCCTATTTTAACCTGCTGCCTCACTTGCTATTCGGCTGAGCATAGAACCAGTTGCTGTTCTGATCACTCTGTGCCTCCCTAGTCCTGTTCTGACCTGTCTTGTCTTGCAGTTCTCCTTCCGTGTACCGACCCGGCTTCCTCCTCGACTACTCCGAACTCCTGGCACCTGACCTCGGCTAACGGCAAACGATCACCCCGCTCTCTCTGCACCTGACCTTGGCTTACGGTAAAACAACTATGTCCCCCTCTCCAACCCTGGACTCGGCTAACAGTACCCTTAACTATCCGTACCTCTCCAGTCCCGACCCAGCGATCTAGACCAACCTACACTCAAGACGTGCCCTCGTGGCTGTGGGTGGCGTCATATCCATTCCCACCTCAGCACCGTGGCCCCCGCCTAGTTTGTGATGAGCACAGCGTGACAGTTATTCTCTTTAGTGGATAAGCGTTACCATTAAAATAATGTTAATTTAGGTTAATGTCACACTAACTAGCCTAACTGAGTTTAGTGTATGTGGGCCTAAGTCTAATGATGTGATGTGACTTCAGTTACACGCTATTATTGCTGATTCAAGCTCATTATTAGAACTCATTGAACCCATTCCCACAATCGCTCTTCTCTCCTCACCATCTGCTATGAAGTTTACTCTGTTTTGTCTCTGGAACATCTCTTAGGATTGCATTTATACCAGGAATCCCTAATCTCATCCTAATGAGGCAAAACGCGTTGATCAGCAAAACGTAATGTACCTGTGTAAAGTATTACTTGGCAACAGTTTTGGTGCAAAATGCGGGTTTAGATATACTTTGTAATGTTTAATGGGCCTGAGCCCATTAAACACTGTAGAATGTGTATAAAGCCCTTTGTGAAGCTGCACTCACTGGGTGGTACAGAACAGCAAACACAGCACATTAAGTTATTTGGGAACAACTTGGTTATGTGATATAAAAATCACTTGAATCATTTGTTGCCCAAATTTATCTTCTGAGGTTCCATATGGCTTTCATTTAATACTGTAATTGAATAGAAGCCACACGCCTGTCAGCGGTACCAAAACGCAAGGACTGGTTCATACACTGCAGAGGGAAGTTCGAATGCTTTCCGTATAAATATCTAACTAATGCAATAATGTATCTCAGCAGAGTATGTATGAATCGTTTCCTGATAAATGTTGCTGCTGTTTGTAAATGTTTATTTTGGTTAATAAACCCTCACTATTAAATATCATTATATTAGTTGTGGACTCTCCTCCTGCCTTCCTTGACTCTTTTTCCGCTGTCTCGGAGCAGGATGTGTCACTGCTGATCTCCTCTTCTCCCTCTACCACCTACCCTCTTGATCCCATTCCCTCCCATCTCCTAAAACCTCTTGCTCCTACTATAATCCCTACGCTCACACACATTTTTAACTTTTCCCTCTACTCTGGTACCTTTCCCTCCTCTTTCAAACATTCAACAGTTATACCATTACTCAAAAACAGCAAGCTTGACCCTACCTGTCTTTCTAACTATCGACCTGTCTCCCTCCTGCCTTTTGCCTCTAAACTCCTTGAACGTCTTGTGTTCTCTCGTTTGCTCCATTTTCTCAACACCCATTCTCTCCTAGACCCTCTACAATCTGGCTTCCGCACTGCTCACTCCACGGAAACAGCCCTCACTAAAATAACGGATGACCTCAATTCTCCTCCTCACTTTTAAAGCTTTACACTCTTCTGCCCCTCCTTACATCTCAGCCCTGATTTCTCGCTATGCACCATCCCAACTCTTGCGTTCTTCTCAAGGATGTCTTCTCTCTACCCCCTTTGTATCTAAAGCCCTCTCCAGGCTTAAACCTTTCTCACTGACTGCCCCGCACCTCTGGAATGCCCTTCCCCTCAATACCCGACTAGCACCCTCTCTATCCACCTTTAAGACCCACCTCAAAACACTTTTGCTAAATGAAGGATATGAGTAGCACCGTGGCTAATATTTTATATACATGATAAATAAAGATTGGCCGCCTGCAAACACACTTACCAGAACACCCTCCTACTGTCTCTGTACGTTCTCCCTACCAATTTGATTGTAAGCTCTTCGGAGCAGGGACTTCGCTTCCACAATGTTACTTTTATATCTGAAGCACTTATTCCCATGATCTGTTATTTGTTATTTATATGATTGTCACATGTATTACTACTGTGAAGCGCTATGTACATTAATGGCGCTATATAAATAAAGACATACATACATTCATTATATCCGTTGTGGAGGGTGAAAGTCCTCCATCCCCAGCACAAAGAAAGTCCTTATTTGCTTTACAATGAGCAGCAGTAAAAGTGATATGAAAGTTGGGAAAAAAAGTTCTGAAAGCTATAATTAGTTCATTTGTATGGCATATTTCCCAGGTGCCTTGGCACCTCGTTAATAAAAAGATTATTTTTTTTCAGAATATTATTTTTTAAAGGCTCAGAAGCAGAAAGCAGCGAGTCTGCTGTAAGGTTTTTCTAAGAATTAACAGCTTGAGGTTTTCAGAATGATCAGCAATATGGACAAGTTTTTCCTAGCCATCGTTGGTGCATCTGTCCATGAGTCCGCAGGTATTAACTCGATATTGTAGTCCATGGTGTTTTCATTTCAATCCTAAAGCAACACCAGGTTTTAGGAATGATCAAGGAATTCATAGGTTTTCCATGTGGAATTCCTTGTTTTCTTCATTGGATTTGGCCTTTATTTAAGGTAACACTTAATTCAATGTTGGTTTTTTACATGGAGAGAAAAATATGTCCAAATTATTCTTGGAGCAAAAGCTTATGTTTTAAAGGGAAGCCGCAACTAGTTCCAATGTTTAAACTAGGGGGGGGGGGGCAACTCCTGGTCCTCAATTAGGAATATCCCCTAATACTTGTCCTGTTGGTGGCCCTTGAGGACTGGAGTTGGCCGCCTGTAGATTACACCTTCCCCCCCAATGTACATCCCTATATTTAAAGAAGCAATTCAACATACCTGGGTTTTTTTCTTTTTAGCCCCCATTTTTTTTGTATAAGGTGGGAACGGGGGTCCCCTGAAACAAACACCACTATTCCCTCCGTTCACAGGATAAATTACCAGTGAAATTACCAGGTTTAAATCCCCCTCAGGAGAAACAAAATGGCTCAGAAATCTCAGGCCAAAATAGTCATTTACATCCCCATTAAAAACCTAGAAGTAATACCAGTAACTTCAACAGTAAGTATCGCTAGTGCCAGGGGTCCCCTGAGCTGAGCACAGTGCGGATAAGCACTGGAGAATCTCTCGGTTCCAATCCTGTACAGAATATTGGTTTGTTCCTTTCATTCTGCTGATCTTTCCGCCACTGAATCGCCAGAAAAAGCAGCTTCCCAAATATATTCATTGTGACTCAGAGCTGTGTCAGGACCACATGATACCGTATGAGCTAGAAGTTCAGGAGGAAAACCGGCTTCAGTCATTCTTCATGCGGTCGATGTTATTGCATTAAAGAAACATATTTAGTAGTTGCCCAGATACTGTTTGTCCAAATACAATAAACCCATGAGAGGTATTTAAGGGAGGATAACGTGTAGTTTCTCGAGTATAGAATATACACTGTAAACCGGTGAATTAGGAGCCAGGGCAATCAAAGCAAGCGTTACTTTGTTACTTTGTGTAAAATGCTTATGGATAATTATATTTCTTAAAATAGGGATGTCTATATGTAACCATTAGAAGAATGAGCGGTTATTGTTTAAAGTACAGTTACTAAATTGCAATCTAAGAGACCTTGCTTAGAGATTGGCTCAGTGTGGTATAAGTCTTTATCATTGCGGTATCCAATATTAGGATAGTTTGTATCTTTATTACTTTACATTGTATAAAGATCATTTTTATTATGCATCTTTCTTAAATTCTCCGACGCCTATGCAAGGCTGCGTATCTCATGATTGGCTGGCTTAGGGTGCAGCTGAACATGTTCTTTTTTTGGACTAATAATAATAACTTTATTTATATAGTGCTTTTCTCCCAATGGGACTCAACGTGCTTAACAGTTACAAAAGAGAAAAAGAAGAAAACATTTAAGGTTATTAACAAGACCAAACACAAGGAAATATACAATACAGGATGGGACGGTACTGTAGCTATTAAATGCCGGACAGATTGTGGTTCAGTAATTAAACGCCTGGGTAACCAGGTAGGTCTGAGCCTGTTCTTATAGATTCCCAGAGGAGGGCCTCGCAGACTGTTCCAGAGAGTGGGAGCAGCGCGGCGGAAAGCTCGGGCGCCAGAGGAAGTCACGGAGATTCTGGGAACTGTTAGGAGTCCTTCACCTGCAGGTGGGAGTGAGTGAGTGGGAGTGTAGGGAACTAGAAGCCCTCTCACATAACTGGGACCCTGGGCATGTTGGGCTTTGAATGTCTGCAGGCCAATCTTGAAATAAATTCGCCATTTTACAGGCAGCCAGTGCAGAGATCGGAGAACAGGCGTCATGTGGCAAGAACGGGTCTGGTTAGTTAACTTCGCAGTTTAGTAGCTAATTCACTTAGGTCGGGTTTATTAAGTGACTGATGTGGGGTATCATACCCCGTTAACTGTTATTGAAGTCAATGGCAGCTAACGCCGAATAGGGGTGCAATAGCCTGCGAAGGCACTTGGTGTGTCCTGGCCTATATGACTACAGGCTAATCACGCAGTAATAGCTATCGCTGTCTAATTAATATTTTAAAAAATATTATATATATATATACACACACACACAAAGAAAGTACACCCTCTTTGAATTCTATGGTTTTACATCAGGACATAATAACAATCCTTAGCAAGTCTTAAAATTAGGTAAATACAACCTCAGATGAACAACAACACATGATATATTACACTGTGTCATGATTTATTTAACAAAAATAAAGCCAAAATGGAGAAGCCATGTGTGAAAAACTAAGATAAGGTAGTTCTCCCAAATTTGCAATCTCTCCAAACAGGTTTTTGTAAAAGGAGTGCTCAGAATATTTAGCATCCTGCTTGGAACTTGTATTCTATGTATGAAGCACCGAACGGTTTGTGTTGGCCCCTTTATTACTGGACTAGCTTACAACTTACCTTTGCATCAAAAACTCTTGCCATATCTATGGTGAGCTATGAAACTGTATATAAAGCCCGCTCTACATGTGCCACAAAGTAACATCACAATAATATATCTATACTATAATTCTAAGTTGGATTCCGTTTGTTTGTTTTCTTTGTATGTCCAAAGCATCGAAATCTCAGAAACGGCACCACGTAGCACAACACACGGCTTTGTAGGTCAACGCAATTATTTTGAGCTTCCAATGTGACTCACCTCCCAAATTATGGATATTCTAAGTTTCCCTCGGCTGTCCAGCAAATCTGTTAGAGCAGGAGCGGGGGGCATGGCTACTAAGGGAGGGGGTGTGTCCTTGCCTGGATCGGGGCTGTGTGTGTGTCTCTGTGTCTCTGTGTGTGAGATGTGCGGGGGAGATGTGCCAGCTAGCGGGGGGAGATGTACCGGCAGGGGGAGGGGGGAGATGTGCCGGCAGCAGGGGGAGATGTACCGGCAGCAGGGGGAGATGTACCGGCAGCAGGGGGAGATGTACCGGCAGGGGGAGGGGGGACATGTGCCGGCAGCAGGGGGAGATGTACCAATGGGGGGGGAGGGGCGGGAAAATGTACCGCCAGCGAGGGGCGATGTACCAACAGGGGGGGGGCGGGGAGATGTGCCGGCAGCGAGGGGACATGCCACAGCAGCGCGGGGAGATGTGCCTCCCGCGGGGGGGGGGGGGAGGGAGGGGCCGGGGACATGTTCTGGCAGCGGGGGGAGACACACACACACAGACAGACACACACACATATACACACACAGACAGACAGAGACAAATCACACCCTGCACTACATCCAGCAGCGGGAGGGGGGGCAGGGGGGAGAGGGAGATGTGCCAGCAGCGAGGGAGAGGGGGGGTGGAGTCATGTATTCAATATTACATTTCCCGGGCGAGGCGGGGCACAAAAGCTAGTATTAATATATATTATAGATATATATTACCTAACTTGTCCACATGCCCCAGATCTCCTTCACATGGCTCCTTAGAGCCAGGCAGCTGTTTGCCCTTCAATTTACTGTGACTTCTATTAAATATATATGAGTCGGATCGTTCTTACTGTACTTCACGTTACTATAAATAGCAGATGGCGAGTCAAAGCCGGTATCCAGTTACTATCCGGTGAAGTTTTATTGTTTAGCGCTGGCTTCTGGAAGTTTTAAACCCTTGTACCCTGTGTACTCTGGGCTGAGTATGGGCTGATGTCCCTTTAATACAAAAGCAAAGATAGGAACCAGTATTTAAGACAAATAAATCTTCTCCGATGG